>NW_027672042.1:0-266000 GCF_964165515.1 Mesoplodon bidens | reverse complement strand
AACCCTAACCCTAGCCCGGAACGGAAACCCACCACCAGCCCTACACCTTACCCTACGCCATTGCCTACTCCTGGCCTGTAATCTGGCACTGAACCGTGCATCAGCACGTAGCCTTACCCTCCCGCGTTTCTGTACCCTGACCTGTGCCCTAAGCCTTGCCGTTCCCTAACCCTAACCCTAGCCCAGAACGCAAATCCACCACCAGCCCTACACTATATCCTACGCCGTTGCCTACTCCTGGCCCGTACGCTGGCACTGACCCGTGCGTCAGCACGTAGCCCGACCCTCCCACGTTTCCGTACCCTCACCTGTGCCCTAAGCCTTGCCGTTCCCTAACCCTAACCCTAGCCTGGAACGGAAACCAACCACCAGCCCTACACCTTACCTTACGCCGTTGTCTACTCCTGGCCCGTATGCTGGCACTGACACATGCGTCAGCACGTAGCCTGACCCTCCCACGTTTCTGTACCCTCATCTGTGCCCTAAGCCTTGCCCTTCCCTAACACTAACCCTAGCCCGGAACGGAAACCCACCACCATCCCTACACCTTACCCTACGCCGTTGCCTACTCCTGGCCTGTACTCTGGCACTGACCCGTGCATCAGCACGTAGCCTTACCATCCCGCGTTTCCGTAACCTGACCAGTGCCCTAAGCCTTGCCGTTCCCTAACACTAACCCTAGCCCATAACGCAAATCCATCACCAGCCCTACACATTATCCTACGCCGTTGCCTACTCCTGGCCCGTACGCTGGCACTGACCTGTGCGTCAGCACATAGCCTGACCCTCCCACGTTTCCGTACCCTCACCTGTGCCCTAAGCCTTGCCATTCCCTAACCCTAACCCTAGCCCGGAATAGTAACCCACCACCAGCCCTACACCATACCTTACGCCGTACGCTGCTACTGACCCATACGCTGGCACTGACCCATGCGTCAGCACGTAGCATGACCCTCCCACGTTTCCGTACCCTCACCTGTGCCCTAAGCCTTGCCGTTCCCTAACCCTAACCCTAGCCCCGAAAGGAAACCCACCACCAGCCCTACACCTTACCTTACGCCGTAACTTATTCCTGGCCCATACGCTGGCACTGAACCGTGAATCAGCATGTAGCCTGACCCTCCCACGTTTCGGTACCCTCACCTGTGCCCTAAGCCTTGCCGTTCCCTTACCCTAACCCTAGCCTGGAACGGAAAACAACCACCAGCCCTACATCTTACCTTACGCCGTTGCCTACCCCTGGCCCGTACGCTGGCACTGACACGTGCGTCAGCACGTAGCCTGACCGTTCCACGTTTCTGTAACCTCACCTGTGCCCTAAGCCTTGCCGTTCCCTTACCCTAACACTAGCCCGGAACGGAAACCCACCACCAGCCGTACACCTTACCTTACGCCGTACCCTATTTCTGGCACGTACGCTGGCACTGAACCGTGCGTCAGCACGTAGCCTGACCCTCCCACGTTTCCGTACCCTCTCCTTTGCCCTAAGACTTGCCGTTCCCTAACCCTAACCCTAGCCCGGATTAGAAACCCACCACCAGCCCTACACCTTACCTTACGCCGTACCCTATTCCTGGCCCGTACGCTGGCACTGAACCGTGCGTCAGCACGTAGCCTGACACTCCCACGTTTTCGTACCCTCACCTGTGCCCTAAGCCTTGCCATTCCCTAACCCTAACCCTAGCCTGGAACGGAAACCAACCACCAGCCGTACACCTTACCTTACGTCGTTGCCTACTCCTCGCCCATACGCTGGCATTGACACGTGCGTCAGCACGTAGCCTGACCCTCCCACGTTTACGTACCCTCACCTGTGCCCTAAGCCTTGCCGTTCCCTAACCCTAACCCTAGCCCGGAACGGAAACCCACCACCAGCCCTACACCTTACCCTACGCCGTTGCCTACTCCTGGCCTGTACTCTGGCACTGAACCGTGCATCAGCACGTAGCCTTACCCTCACGTGTTTCCGTACCCTGACCTGTGCCCTAAGCCTTGCCGTTCCCTAACCCTAACCCTAGTCCGGATCGGAAACCCACCACCAACCCTAAACCTTACCTTACGCCATTGCCTACTCCTCGCCCGTACGCTGGCATTGACCCGTGCGTCAGCACGTAGCCTGACCCTCCCACGTTTACGTACCCTCACCTGTGCTCTAAGCCTTGCCGTTCCCTAACCCTAACCCTAGCCCGGAACGGAAACCCACCACCAGCCCTACACCTTACCCTACGCCGTTGCCTACTCCTGGCCTGTACTCTGGCACTGAACCGTGCATCAGCACGTAGCCTTACCCTCCCGCGTTTCTGTACCCTGACCTGTGCCCTAAGCCTTGCCGTTCCCTAACCCTAACCCTAGCCCAGAACGCAAATCCACCACCAGCCCTACACTTTATCCTACGCCGTTGCCTACTCCTGGCCCGTACGCTGGCACTGACCCGTGCGTCAGCACGTAGCCGGACCATCCCACATTTCCGTACCCTCACCTGTGCCCTAAGCCTTGCCGTTCCCTAACCCTATCCCTAGCCTGGAACGGAAACCAACCACCAGCCCTACACCATACCTTACGCCGTTGCCTACTCCTGGCCCGTACGCTGGCACTGACACGTGCGTCAGCACGTAGCCTGACCCTCCCACGTTTCCGTAACCTCACCTGTGCCCTAAGCCTTGCCTTTCCCTAACCCTAACCCTAGCCCGGAATTGAAACCCACCACCAGCCCTACACCTTACCTTACGCCGTATCTTACTCCTGACCCGTACGCTGGCACTGAACCATGCGTCTGCACGTAGTCTGAGCCTCCAACGTTTCCGTACCCTCACCTGTGCCCTAAGCCTTGTCGTTCCCTAACCCTAACCCTAGCCCGGAACGGAAACCCAACACCAGCCCTACACCTTAACTTACGCCGTTCCCTATTCCTGGCCCGTACGCTGGCACTGAACCGTGTGTCAGCACGTAGCCTGACCCTCCCACGTTTCCGTTCCCTCACCTGTGCCCTAAGCCTTGCCGTTCCCTAACCCAAACCCTAGCCAGGAACGCAAATCCACCACCAGCCCTACACTTTATCCTACGCCTTTGCCTACTCCTGGCCCGTACGCTGGCACTGACCAGTGCGTCAGCACATAGCCCGACCCTCCCACGTTTCCGTACCCTCACCTGTGCCCTAAACCTTGCCGTCCCCTAACCCTAACCCTACCCTGGTACGGAAACCAACCACCAGCCCTACACCTTACCTTACGCCGTTGCCTACTACTGGCCTGTACTCCGGCACTGACACGTGCATCAGCACGTAGCCTTACCCTCCCGCGTTTCCGTACCCTGACCTGTGCCCTAAGCCTTGCCGTTCCCTAACCCTAACCCTAGCCCGGAACGGAAACCCACCACCAGCCCTACACCTTACCCTACGCCGTTGCCTACTCCTGGCCTGTACTCTGGCACTGAACCGTGCATCAGCACGTAACCTTAACCTCCCGCGTTTCCGTACCCTGACCTGTTCCCTAAGCCTTGCCGTTCCCTAACCCTAACCCTAGTCCGGAACGGAAACCCACCACCAGCCGTAAACCTTACCTTACGCCGTTGCCTACTCCTCGCCCGTACGCTGGCAGTGACCCTTACGTCAGCACGTAGCCTGACCCTCCCACGTTTACGTACCCTCACCTGTGCCCTAAGCCTTGCCATTCCCTAACCCTAACCCTAGCCCGGAACGGAAACCCACCACCAGCCCTACACCTTACCCTACGCCATTGCCTACTCCTGGCCTGTACTCTGGCACTGAACCGTGCATCAGCACGTAGCCTTACCCTCCCGCGTTTCTGTACCCTGACCTGTGCCCTAAGCCTTGCCGTTCCCTAACCCTAACCCTAGCCCAGAACGCAAATCCACCACCAGCCCTACACTTTATCCTACCCCGTTGCCTACTCCTGGCCCGTACGCTGGCACAGACCCGTGCGTCAGCACGTAGCCCGACCCTCCCACGTTTCCGTACCCTCACCTGTGCCCTAAGCCTTGCCGTTCCCTAACCCTAACCCTAGCCTGGAACGGAAACCAACCACCAGCCCTACACCTTACCTTACGCCGTTGTCTACTCCTGGCCCATATGCTGGCACTGACACATGCGTCAGCACATAGCCTGACCCTCCCACGTTTCCGTACCCTCACATGTGCCCTAAGCCTTGCCCTTCCCTAACACTAACCCTAGCCCGGAACGGAAACCCACCACCATCCCTACACCTTACCCTACGCCGTTGCCTACTCCTGGCCTGTACTCTGGCACTGACCCGTGCATCAGCACGTAGCCTTACCATCCCGCGTTTCCGTACCCTGACCAGTGCCCTAAGCCTTGCCGTTCCCTAACACTAACCCTAGCCCATAACGCAAATCCATCACCAGCCCTACACATTATCCTACGCCGTTGCCTACTCCTGGCCCGTACGCTGGCACTGACCTGTGCGTCAGCACATAGCCTGACCCTCCCACGTTTCCGTACCCTCACCTGTGCCCTAAGCCTTGCCATTCCCTAACCCTAACCCTAGCCCGGAATAGTAACCCACCACCAGCCCTACACCATACCTTACGCCGTACGCTGCTACTGACCCATACGCTGGCACTGACCCGTGCGTCAGCACGTAGCATGACCCTCCCACGTTTCCGTACCCTCACCTGTGCCCTAAGCCTTGCCGTTCCCTAACCCTAACCCTAGCCCCGAACGGAAACCCACCACCAGCCCTACACCTTACCTTACGCCGTAACTTATTCCTGGCCCATACGCTGGCACTGAACCGTGTGTCAGCATGTAGCCTGACCCTCCCACGTTTCGGTACTCTCACCTGTGCCCTAAGCCTTGCCGTTCCCTTACCCTAACCCTAGCCTGGAACGGAAACCAACCACCAGCCCTACATCTTACCTTACGCCGTTGCCTACCCCTGGCCCGTACGCTGGCACTGACACGTGCGTCAGCACGTAGCCTGACCGTTCCACGTTTCTGTAACCTCACCTGTGCCCTAAGCCTTGCCGTTCCCTAACCCTAACCCTAGCCCGGAACGGAAACCCACCACCAGCCGTACACCTTACCTTACGCCGTACCCTATTTCTGACACGTACGCTGGCACTGAACCGTGCGTCAGCACGTAGCCTGACCCTCCCACGTTTCCGTACCCTCTCCTTTGCCCTAAGACTTGCCGTTCCCTAACCCTAACCCTAGCCCGGATTAGAAACCCACCACCAGCCCTACACCTTACCTTACGCTGTACCCTATTCCTGGCCCGTACGCTGGCACTGAACCGTGCGTCAGCACGTAGCCTGACACTCCCACGTTTTCGTACCCTCACCTGTGCCCTAAGCCTTGCCATTCCCTAACCCTAACCCTAGCCTGGAACGGAAACCAACCACCAGCCGTACACCTTACCTTACGTCGTTGCCTACTCCTCGCCCATACGCTGGCATTGACACGTGCGTCAGCACGTAGCCTGACCCTCCCACGTTTACGTACCCTCACCTGTGCCCTAAGCCTTGCCGTTCCCTAACCCTAACCCTAGCCCGGAACGGAAACCCACCAGCAGCCCTACACCTTACCCTACGCCGTTGCCTACTCCTGGCCTGTACTCTGGCACTGAACTGTGCATCAGCACGTAGCCTTACCCTCACGTGTTTCCGTACCCTGACCTGTGCCCTAAGCCTTGCCGTTCCCTAACCCTAACCCTAGTCCGGATCGGAAACCCACCACCAACCCTAAACCTTACCTTACGCCGTTGCCTACTCCTGGCCCGTACGCTGGCACTGACACGTGCGTCTGCACGTAGTCTGAGCCTCCAACGTTTCCGTACCCTCACCTGTGCCCTAAGCCTTGACGTTGCCTAACCCTAACCCTAGCCCGGAACGGAAACCCAACACCAGCCCTACACCTTAACTTACGCCGTTCCCTATTCCTGGCCCGTACGCTGGCACTGAACCGTGTGTCAGCACGTAGCCTGACCCTCCCACGTTTCCGTTCCCTCACCTGTGCCCTAAGCCTTGCCGTTCCCTAACCCAAACCCTAGCCAGGAACGCAAATCCACCACCAGCCCTACACTTTATCCTACGCCTTTGCCTACTCCTGGCCCGTACGCTGGCACTGACCAGTGCGTCAGCACGTAGCCCGACCCTCCCACGTTTCCGTACCCTCACCTGTGCCCTAAGCCTTGCCGTTCCCTAACCCTAACCCTAGCCTGGAACGGAAACCAACCACCAGCCCTACACCTTACCTTACGCCGTTGTCTACTCCTGGCCCGTATGCTGGCACTGACACATGCGTCAGCACGTAGCCTGACCCTCCCACGTTTCCGTACCCTCACCTGTGCCCTAAGCCTTGCCCTTCCCTAACACTAACCCTAGCCCGGAACGGAAACCCACCACCATCCCTACACCTTACCCTACGCCGTTGCCTACTCCTGGCCTGTACTCTGGCACTGACCCGTGCATCAGCACGTAGCCTTACCATCCCGCGTTTCCGTACCCTGACCAGTGCCCTAAGCCTTGCCGTTCCCTAACACTAACCCTAGCCCAGAACGCAAATCCATCACCAGCCCTACACATAATCCTACGCCGTTGCCTACTCCTGGCCCGTACGCTGGCACTGACCAGTGCGTCAGCACGTAGCCTGACCCTCCCACGTTTACGTACCTTCACCTGTGCCCTAAGCCTTGCCGTTCCCTAACCCTTACCCTAGCCCGGAACGGAAACCCACCACCAGGCCTACACCTTACCCTACGCCGTTGCCTACTCCTGGCCTGTACTCTGGCACTGAACCGTGCATCAGCACGTAGCCTTACCCTCCCGCGTTTCCGTACCCTGACCTGTGCCCTAAGCCTTGCCGTTCCCTAACCCTAACCCTAGCCCAGAACGCAAATCCACCACCAGCCCTACACTTTATCCTACGCCGTTGCCGACTCCTGGCCCGTACGCTGGCACAGACCCGTGCGTCAGCACGTAGCCCGACCCTCCCACGTTTCCGTACCCTCACCTGTGCCCTAAGCCTTGCCGTTCCCTAACCCTAACCCTAGCCTGGAACGGAAACCAACCACCAGCCCTACACCTTACCTTACGCCGTTGTCTACTCCTGGCCCGTATGCTGGCACTGACACATGCGTCAGCACGTAGCCTGACCCTCCCACGTTTCCGTACCCTCACCTGTGCCCTAAGCCTTGCCCTTCCCTAACACTAACCCTAGCACGGAACGGAAACCCACCACCATCCCTACACCTTACCCTACGCCGTTGCCTACTCCTGGCCTGTACTCTGGCACTGA
The DNA here is from genome assembly GCF_964165515.1 of Mesoplodon bidens. Taxonomy (NCBI): domain Eukaryota; kingdom Metazoa; phylum Chordata; class Mammalia; order Artiodactyla; family Ziphiidae; genus Mesoplodon; species Mesoplodon bidens. The sequence goes on along the minus strand of NW_027672042.1, from coordinate 258,727 downwards.
CACGTGCATCAGCACGTAGCCTTACCCTCCCGCGTTTCCGTACCCTGACCAGTGCCCTAAGCCTTGCCGTTCCCTAACACTAACCCTAGCCCAGAACGCAAATCCATCACCAGCCCTACACATTATCCTACACCGTTGCCTACTTCTGGCCCGTACGCTGGCACTGACCAGTGCGTCAGCACGTAGCCTGACCCTCCCACGTTTACGTACCCTCACCTGTGCCCTAAGCCTTGCCGTTCCCTAACCCTAACCCTAGCCCGGAACGGAAACCCCCCACCAGCCCTACACCTTACCCTACGCCGTTGCCTACTCCTGGCCTGTACTCTGGCACTGAACCGTGCATCAGCAGGTAGCCTTACCCTCCCGCGTTTCCGTACCCTGACCTGTGCCCTAAGCCTTGCCGTTCCCTAACCCTAACCCTAGCCCCGAACGGAAACCCACCACCAGCCCTACACCTTTCCTTACGCCGTAACTTATTCCTGGCCCATACGCTGGCACTGAACCGTGAGTCAGCATGTAGCCTGACCCTCCCACGTTTCGGTACCCTCACCTGTGCCCTAAGCCTTGCCGTTCCCTTACCCTAACCCTAGCCTGGAACGGAAACCAACCACCAGCCCTACACCTTACCTTACGCCGTACCCTATTCCTGGCCCGTACGCTGGCACTGAACCGTGCGTCAGCACGTAGCCTGACACTCCCACGTTTCCGTACCCTCACCTGTGCCCTAAGCCTTGCCATTCCCTAACCCTAACCCTAGCCTGGAACGGAAACCAACCACCAGCCGTACACCTTACCTTACGTCGTTGCCTACTCCTCGCCCGTACGCTGGCATTGACACGTGCGTCAGCACGTAGCCTGACCCTCCCACGTTTACGTACCTTCACCTGTGCCCTAAGCCTTGCCGTTCCCTAACCCTAACCCTAGCCCGGAACGGAAACCCACCACCAGCCCTACACCTTACCCTACGCCGTTGCCTACTCCTGGCCTGTACTCTGGCACTGAACCGTGCATCAGCACGTAGCCTTACCCTCACGTGTTTCCGTACACTGACCTGTGCCCTAAGCCTTGCCGTTCCCTAACCCTAACCCTAGTCCGGATCGGAAACCCACCACCAGCCCTAAACCTTACCTTACGCCGTTGCCTACTCCTCGCCCGTATGCTGGCATTGACCCGTGCGTCAGCACGTAGCCTGACCCTCCCACGTTTACGTACCCTCACCTGTGCTCTAAGCCTTGCCGTTCCCTAACCCTAACCCTAGCCCGGAACGGAAACCCACCACCAGCCCTACACCTTACCATACGCCGTTGCCTACTCCTGGCCTGTACTCTGGCACTGAACCGTGCATCAGCACGTAGCCTTACCCTCCCGCGTTTCTGTACCCTGACCTGTGCCCTAAGCCTTGCCTTTCCCTAACCCTAACCCTAGCCCGGAATTGAAACCCACCACCAGCCCTACACCTTACCTTACGCCGTATCTTACTCCTGACCCGTACGCTGGCACTGAACCATGCGTCTGCACGTAGTCTGAGCCTCCAACGTTTCCGTACCCTCACCTGTGCCCTAAGCCTTGACGTTCCCTAACCCTAAGCCTAGCCCGGAACGGAAACCCAACACCAGCCCTACACCTTAACTTACGCCGTTCCCTATTCCTGGCCCGTACGCTGGCACTGAACCGTGTGTCAGCACGTAGCCTGACCCTCCCACGTTTCCGTTCCCTCACCTGTGCCCTAAGCCTTGCCGTTCCCTAACCCAAACCCTAGCCAGGAACGCAAATCCACCACCAGCCCTACACTTTATCCTACGCCCTTGCCTACTTCTGGCCCGTACGCTGGCACTGACCAGTGCGTCAGCACGTAGCCCGACCCTCCCACGTTTCCGTAACCCTCACCTGTGCCCTAAACCTTGCCGTCCCCTAACCCTAACCCTAGCCTGGAACGGAAACCAACCACCAGCCCTACACCTTACCTTACGCCGTTGCCTACTACTGGCCTGTACTCCGGCACTGACACGTGCATCAGCACGTAGCCTTACCCTCCCGCGTTTCCGTACCCTGACCTGTGCCCTAAGCCTTGCCGTTCCCTAACCCTAACCCTAGCCCGGAACCGAAACCCACCACCAGCCCTACACCTTACCCTACGCCGTTGCCTACTCCTGGCCTGTACTCTGGCACTGAACCGTGCATCAGCACGTAACCTTAACCTCCCGCGTTTCCATACCCTGACCTGTGCCCTAAGCCTTGCCGTTCCCTAACCCTAACACTAGTCCGGAACGGAAACCCACCACCAGCCGTAAACCTTACCTTACGCCGTTGCCTACTCCTCGCCCGTACGCTGGCATTGACCCTTACGTCAGCACGTAGCCTGACCCTCCCACGTTTACGTACCCTCACCTGTGCCCTAAGCCTTGCCGTTCCCTAACCCTAACCCTAGCCCGGAACGGAAACCCACCACCAGCCCTACACCTTACCCTACGCCATTGCCTACTCCTGGCCTGTAATCTGGCACTGAACCGTGCATCAGCACGTAGCCTTACCCTCCCGCGTTTCTGTACCCTGACCTGTGCCCTAAGCCTTGCCGTTCCCTAACCCTAACCCTAGCCCAGAACGCAAATCCACCACCAGCCCTACACTATATCCTACGCCGTTGCCTACTCCTGGCCCGTACGCTGGCACTGACCCGTGCGTCAGCACGTAGCCCGACCCTCCCACGTTTCCGTACCCTCACCTGTGCCCTAAGCCTTGCCGTTCCCTAACCCTAACCCTAGCCTGGAACGGAAACCAACCACCAGCCCTACACCTTACCTTACGCCGTTGTCTACTCCTGGCCCGTATGCTGGCACTGACACATGCGTCAGCACGTAGCCTGACCCTCCCACGTTTCTGTACCCTCATCTGTGCCCTAAGCCTTGCCCTTCCCTAACACTAACCCTAGCCCGGAACGGAAACCCACCACCATCCCTACACCTTACCCTACGCCGTTGCCTACTCCTGGCCTGTACTCTGGCACTGACCCGTGCATCAGCACGTAGCCTTACCATCCCGCGTTTCCGTAACCTGACCAGTGCCCTAAGCCTTGCCGTTCCCTAACACTAACCCTAGCCCATAACGCAAATCCATCACCAGCCCTACACATTATCCTACGCCGTTGCCTACTCCTGGCCCGTACGCTGGCACTGACCTGTGCGTCAGCACATAGCCTGACCCTCCCACGTTTCCGTACCCTCACCTGTGCCCTAAGCCTTGCCATTCCCTAACCCTAACCCTAGCCCGGAATAGTAACCCACCACCAGCCCTACACCATACCTTACGCCGTACGCTGCTACTGACCCATACGCTGGCACTGACCCATGCGTCAGCACGTAGCATGACCCTCCCACGTTTCCGTACCCTCACCTGTGCCCTAAGCCTTGCCGTTCCCTAACCCTAACCCTAGCCCCGAAAGGAAACCCACCACCAGCCCTACACCTTACCTTACGCCGTAACTTATTCCTGGCCCATACGCTGGCACTGAACCGTGAATCAGCATGTAGCCTGACCCTCCCACGTTTCGGTACCCTCACCTGTGCCCTAAGCCTTGCCGTTCCCTTACCCTAACCCTAGCCTGGAACGGAAAACAACCACCAGCCCTACATCTTACCTTACGCCGTTGCCTACCCCTGGCCCGTACGCTGGCACTGACACGTGCGTCAGCACGTAGCCTGACCGTTCCACGTTTCTGTAACCTCACCTGTGCCCTAAGCCTTGCCGTTCCCTTACCCTAACACTAGCCCGGAACGGAAACCCACCACCAGCCGTACACCTTACCTTACGCCGTACCCTATTTCTGGCACGTACGCTGGCACTGAACCGTGCGTCAGCACGTAGCCTGACCCTCCCACGTTTCCGTACCCTCTCCTTTGCCCTAAGACTTGCCGTTCCCTAACCCTAACCCTAGCCCGGATTAGAAACCCACCACCAGCCCTACACCTTACCTTACGCCGTACCCTATTCCTGGCCCGTACGCTGGCACTGAACCGTGCGTCAGCACGTAGCCTGACACTCCCACGTTTTCGTACCCTCACCTGTGCCCTAAGCCTTGCCATTCCCTAACCCTAACCCTAGCCTGGAACGGAAACCAACCACCAGCCGTACACCTTACCTTACGTCGTTGCCTACTCCTCGCCCATACGCTGGCATTGACACGTGCGTCAGCACGTAGCCTGACCCTCCCACGTTTACGTACCCTCACCTGTGCCCTAAGCCTTGCCGTTCCCTAACCCTAACCCTAGCCCGGAACGGAAACCCACCACCAGCCCTACACCTTACCCTACGCCGTTGCCTACTCCTGGCCTGTACTCTGGCACTGAACCGTGCATCAGCACGTAGCCTTACCCTCACGTGTTTCCGTACCCTGACCTGTGCCCTAAGCCTTGCCGTTCCCTAACCCTAACCCTAGTCCGGATCGGAAACCCACCACCAACCCTAAACCTTACCTTACGCCATTGCCTACTCCTCGCCCGTACGCTGGCATTGACCCGTGCGTCAGCACGTAGCCTGACCCTCCCACGTTTACGTACCCTCACCTGTGCTCTAAGCCTTGCCGTTCCCTAACCCTAACCCTAGCCCGGAACGGAAACCCACCACCAGCCCTACACCTTACCCTACGCCGTTGCCTACTCCTGGCCTGTACTCTGGCACTGAACCGTGCATCAGCACGTAGCCTTACCCTCCCGCGTTTCTGTACCCTGACCTGTGCCCTAAGCCTTGCCGTTCCCTAACCCTAACCCTAGCCCAGAACGCAAATCCACCACCAGCCCTACACTTTATCCTACGCCGTTGCCTACTCCTGGCCCGTACGCTGGCACTGACCCGTGCGTCAGCACGTAGCCGGACCATCCCACATTTCCGTACCCTCACCTGTGCCCTAAGCCTTGCCGTTCCCTAACCCTATCCCTAGCCTGGAACGGAAACCAACCACCAGCCCTACACCATACCTTACGCCGTTGCCTACTCCTGGCCCGTACGCTGGCACTGACACGTGCGTCAGCACGTAGCCTGACCCTCCCACGTTTCCGTAACCTCACCTGTGCCCTAAGCCTTGCCTTTCCCTAACCCTAACCCTAGCCCGGAATTGAAACCCACCACCAGCCCTACACCATACCTTACGCCGTATCTTACTCCTGACCCGTACGCTGGCACTGAACCATGCGTCTGCACGTAGTCTGAGCCTCCAACGTTTCCGTACCCTCACCTGTGCCCTAAGCCTTGTCGTTCCCTAACCCTAACCCTAGCCCGGAACGGAAACCCAACACCAGCCCTACACCTTAACTTACGCCGTTCCCTATTCCTGGCCCGTACGCTGGCACTGAACCGTGTGTCAGCACGTAGCCTGACCCTCCCACGTTTCCGTTCCCTCACCTGTGCCCTAAGCCTTGCCGTTCCCTAACCCAAACCCTAGCCAGGAACGCAAATCCACCACCAGCCCTACACTTTATCCTACGCCTTTGCCTACTCCTGGCCCGTACGCTGGCACTGACCAGTGCGTCAGCACATAGCCCGACCCTCCCACGTTTCCGTACCCTCACCTGTGCCCTAAACCTTGCCGTCCCCTAACCCTAACCCTACCCTGGTACGGAAACCAACCACCAGCCCTACACCTTACCTTACGCCGTTGCCTACTACTGGCCTGTACTCCGGCACTGACACGTGCATCAGCACGTAGCCTTACCCTCCCGCGTTTCCGTACCCTGACCTGTGCCCTAAGCCTTGCCGTTCCCTAACCCTAACCCTAGCCCGGAACGGAAACCCACCACCAGCCCTACACCTTACCCTACGCCGTTGCCTACTCCTGGCCTGTACTCTGGCACTGAACCGTGCATCAGCACGTAACCTTAACCTCCCGCGTTTCCGTACCCTGACCTGTTCCCTAAGCCTTGCCGTTCCCTAACCCTAACCCTAGTCCGGAACGGAAACCCACCACCAGCCGTAAACCTTACCTTACGCCGTTGCCTACTCCTCGCCCGTACGCTGGCAGTGACCCTTACGTCAGCACGTAGCCTGACCCTCCCACGTTTACGTACCCTCACCTGTGCCCTAAGCCTTGCCATTCCCTAACCCTAACCCTAGCCCGGAACGGAAACCCACCACCAGCCCTACACCTTACCCTACGCCATTGCCTACTCCTGGCCTGTACTCTGGCACTGAACCGTGCATCAGCACGTAGCCTTACCCTCCCGCGTTTCTGTACCCTGACCTGTGCCCTAAGCCTTGCCGTTCCCTAACCCTAACCCTAGCCCAGAACGCAAATCCACCACCAGCCCTACACTTTATCCTACCCCGTTGCCTACTCCTGGCCCGTACGCTGGCACAGACCCGTGCGTCAGCACGTAGCCCGACCCTCCCACGTTTCCGTACCCTCACCTGTGCCCTAAGCCTTGCCGTTCCCTAACCCTAACCCTAGCCTGGAACGGAAACCAACCACCAGCCCTACACCTTACCTTACGCCGTTGTCTACTCCTGGCCCATATGCTGGCACTGACACATGCGTCAGCACATAGCCTGACCCTCCCACGTTTCCGTACCCTCACATGTGCCCTAAGCCTTGCCCTTCCCTAACACTAACCCTAGCCCGGAACGGAAACCCACCACCATCCCTACACCTTACCCTACGCCGTTGCCTACTCCTGGCCTGTACTCTGGCACTGACCCGTGCATCAGCACGTAGCCTTACCATCCCGCGTTTCCGTACCCTGACCAGTGCCCTAAGCCTTGCCGTTCCCTAACACTAACCCTAGCCCATAACGCAAATCCATCACCAGCCCTACACATTATCCTACGCCGTTGCCTACTCCTGGCCCGTACGCTGGCACTGACCTGTGCGTCAGCACATAGCCTGACCCTCCCACGTTTCCGTACCCTCACCTGTGCCCTAAGCCTTGCCATTCCCTAACCCTAACCCTAGCCCGGAATAGTAACCCACCACCAGCCCTACACCATACCTTACGCCGTACGCTGCTACTGACCCATACGCTGGCACTGACCCGTGCGTCAGCACGTAGCATGACCCTCCCACGTTTCCGTACCCTCACCTGTGCCCTAAGCCTTGCCGTTCCCTAACCCTAACCCTAGCCCCGAACGGAAACCCACCACCAGCCCTACACCTTACCTTACGCCGTAACTTATTCCTGGCCCATACGCTGGCACTGAACCGTGTGTCAGCATGTAGCCTGACCCTCCCACGTTTCGGTACTCTCACCTGTGCCCTAAGCCTTGCCGTTCCCTTACCCTAACCCTAGCCTGGAACGGAAACCAACCACCAGCCCTACATCTTACCTTACGCCGTTGCCTACCCCTGGCCCGTACGCTGGCACTGACACGTGCGTCAGCACGTAGCCTGACCGTTCCACGTTTCTGTAACCTCACCTGTGCCCTAAGCCTTGCCGTTCCCTAACCCTAACCCTAGCCCGGAACGGAAACCCACCACCAGCCGTACACCTTACCTTACGCCGTACCCTATTTCTGACACGTACGCTGGCACTGAACCGTGCGTCAGCACGTAGCCTGACCCTCCCACGTTTCCGTACCCTCTCCTTTGCCCTAAGACTTGCCGTTCCCTAACCCTAACCCTAGCCCGGATTAGAAACCCACCACCAGCCCTACACCTTACCTTACGCTGTACCCTATTCCTGGCCCGTACGCTGGCACTGAACCGTGCGTCAGCACGTAGCCTGACACTCCCACGTTTTCGTACCCTCACCTGTGCCCTAAGCCTTGCCATTCCCTAACCCTAACCCTAGCCTGGAACGGAAACCAACCACCAGCCGTACACCTTACCTTACGTCGTTGCCTACTCCTCGCCCATACGCTGGCATTGACACGTGCGTCAGCACGTAGCCTGACCCTCCCACGTTTACGTACCCTCACCTGTGCCCTAAGCCTTGCCGTTCCCTAACCCTAACCCTAGCCCGGAACGGAAACCCACCAGCAGCCCTACACCTTACCCTACGCCGTTGCCTACTCCTGGCCTGTACTCTGGCACTGAACTGTGCATCAGCACGTAGCCTTACCCTCACGTGTTTCCGTACCCTGACCTGTGCCCTAAGCCTTGCCGTTCCCTAACCCTAACCCTAGTCCGGATCGGAAACCCACCACCAACCCTAAACCTTACCTTACGCCGTTGCCTACTCCTGGCCCGTACGCTGGCACTGACACGTGCGTCTGCACGTAGTCTGAGCCTCCAACGTTTCCGTACCCTCACCTGTGCCCTAAGCCTTGACGTTCCCTAACCCTAACCCTAGCCCGGAACGGAAACCCAACACCAGCCCTACACCTTAACTTACGCCGTTCCCTATTCCTGGCCCGTACGCTGGCACTGAACCGTGTGTCAGCACGTAGCCTGACCCTCCCACGTTTCCGTTCCCTCACCTGTGCCCTAAGCCTTGCCGTTCCCTAACCCAAACCCTAGCCAGGAACGCAAATCCACCACCAGCCCTACACTTTATCCTACGCCTTTGCCTACTCCTGGCCCGTACGCTGGCACTGACCAGTGCGTCAGCACGTAGCCCGACCCTCCCACGTTTCCGTACCCTCACCTGTGCCCTAAGCCTTGCCGTTCCCTAACCCTAACCCTAGCCTGGAACGGAAACCAACCACCAGCCCTACACCTTACCTTACGCCGTTGTCTACTCCTGGCCCGTATGCTGGCACTGACACATGCGTCAGCACGTAGCCTGACCCTCCCACGTTTCCGTACCCTCACCTGTGCCCTAAGCCTTGCCCTTCCCTAACACTAACCCTAGCCCGGAACGGAAACCCACCACCATCCCTACACCTTACCCTACGCCGTTGCCTACTCCTGGCCTGTACTCTGGCACTGACCCGTGCATCAGCACGTAGCCTTACCATCCCGCGTTTCCGTACCCTGACCAGTGCCCTAAGCCTTGCCGTTCCCTAACACTAACCCTAGCCCAGAACGCAAATCCATCACCAGCCCTACACATAATCCTACGCCGTTGCCTACTCCTGGCCCGTACGCTGGCATTGACCCGTGCGTCAGCACGTAGCCTGACCCTCCCACGTTTCCGTACCCTCACCTGTGCCCTAAGCCTTGCCGTTCCCTAACCCTAACCCTAGCCCGGAATAGTAACCCAGCACCAGCCCTACACCATACCTTACGCCGTACGCTGCTACTGACTCGTACGCTGGCACTGACCCGTGCGTCAGCACGTAGCATGACCCTCCCACGTTTCCGTACCCTCACCTGTGCCCTAAGCCTTGCCGTTCCCTAACCCTAACCCTAGCCCGGAACGGAAACCCACCAACAGCCGTACACCTTACCTTACGCCGTACCCTATTTCTGGCCCGTACGCTGGCACTGAACCGTGCGTCAGCACGTAGCCTGACCCTCCCACGTTTCCGTACCCTCTCCTTTGCCCTAAGACTTGCCGTTCCCTAACCCTAACCCTAGCCCGGAACGGAAACCCACCACCAGCCCTACACCTTACCCTACGCCGTTGCCTACTCCTGGCCAGTACTCTGGCACTGAACCGTGCATCAGCACGTAGCCTTACCCTCACGTGTTTCCGTACCCTGACCTGTGCCCTAAGCCTTGCCGTTCCCTAACCATAACCCTAATCCGGAACGGAAACCCACCACCAGCCCTAAACCTTACCTTACGCCGTTGCCTACTCCTCGCCCGTACGCTGGCATTGACCCGTGCGTCAGCACGTAGCCTGACCCTCCCACGTTTACGTACCCTCACCTGTGCTCTAAGCCTTGCCGTTCCCTAACACTAACCCTAGCCCGGAACGGAAACCCACCACCAGCCGTACACCTTACCCTACGCCGTTGCCTACTCCTGGCCTGTACTCTGGCACTGAACCGTGCATCAGCACGTAGCCTTACCCTCCCGCGTTTCTGTACCCTGACCTGTGCCCTAAGCCTTGCCGTTCCCTAACCCTAACCCTAGCCCAGAACGCAAATCCACCACCAGCCCTACACTTTATCTTACGCCGTTGCCTACTCCTGGCCCGTACGCTGGCACTGACCCGTGCGTCAGCACGTAGCCCGACCCTCCCACATTTCCGTACCCTCACCTGTGCCCTAAGCCTTGCCGTTTCCTAACCCTAACCCTAGCCTGGAACGGAAACCAACCACCAGCCCTACACCTTACCTTACGCCGTTGCCTACTCCTGGCCCGTACGCTGGCACTGACACGTGCGTCAGCACGTAGCCTGACCCTCCCACGTTTCCGTACCCTCACCAGTGCCCTAAGCCTTGCCATTCCCTAACCCTAACCCTAGCCCGGAATAGTAACCCACCACCAGTCCTACACCATACCTTACGCCGTACGCTGCTACTGACCCGTACGCTGGCACTGACCCGTGCGTCAGCACGTAGCCCGTCCCTCCCACGTTTCCGTACCCTCACCTGTGCCCTGAGCCTTGCCATTCCCTAACCCTAAACCTAGCCTGGAAAGGAAATCAACCACAAGCCCTACACTTTACCTTACGCCGTACCCTACTCCTGGCCCGTATGCTGTCACTGAACCATGCGTCAGCACGTAGCCTGACCCTCCCACGTTTCAGTACCCTCACCTGTGCCCTAAGCCTTGCCGTTCCCTAACCATAACCCTAGCCCGAACGGAAACCCACCACCAGCCCTACACCTTACCTTACGCCGCAACCTATTCCTGGCCCGTACGCAGGCACTGAACCGTTCGTCTGCATATAGCCTGACCCTCCCACGTTTCCGTAACCTCACCTGTGCCCTAAGCCTTGCCTTTCCCTAACACTAACCCTAGCCCGGAATAGAAACCCACCACCAGCCCTACACCTTACCTTACGCCGTATCCTACTCCTGACGCGTACGCTGGCACTGAACCATGCGTCTGCACGTAGTCTGAGCCTCCAACGTTTCCGTACCGTCACCTGTGCCCTAAGCCTTGACGTTCCCTAACCCTAACCCTAGCCCGGAACGGAAACCCAATACCAGCCCTAAACCTTAACTTACGCCGTTCCCTATTCCTGGCCCGTACGCTGGCACTGAACCGTGTGTCAGCACGTAGCCTGACCCTCCCACGTTTCCGTTCCCTCACCTGTGCCCTAAGCCTTGCCGTTTCCTAACCCTAACCCTAGCCAGGAACGCAAATCCACCACCAGCCCTACACTTTATCCTACGCCTTTGCCTACTCCTGGCCCGTACGCTGGCACTGACCAGTGCGTCAGCACGTAGCCCGACCCTCCCACGATTCCGTACCATCACCTGTGCCCTAAGCCTTGCCGTTCCCTAACCCTAACCCTAGCCTGGAACGCAAACCAACCACCAGCCCTACACCTTACCTTACGCCGTTGCCTACTACTGGCCTGTACTCCGGCACTGACACGTGCATCAGCACGTAGCCTTACCATCCCGCGTTTCCGTACCCTGACCTGTGCCCTAAGCCTTGCCGTTCCCTAACCCTAACCCTAGCCCGGAACGGAAACCCACCACCAGCCCTACACCTTACCCTACGCGTTGCCTACTCCTGGCCTGTACTCTGGCACTGAACCGTGCATCAGCACGTAACCTTACCCTCCCGCGTTTCCGTACCCTGACCTGTGCCCTAAGCCTTGCCGTTCCCTAACCCTAACCCTAGTCCGGAACGGAAACCCACCACCAGCCGTAAACCTTACCTTACGCCGTTGCCTACTCCTCGCCCGTACGCTGGCACAGACCCGTGCGTCAGCACGTAGCCCGACCCTCCCACGTTTCCGTATCCTCACCTGTGCCCTAAGCCTTGCCGTTCCCTAACCCTAACCCTAGCCTTGAACGGAAACCTACCACCAGCCCTACACCTTACCTTACGCCGTTGTCTACTCCTGGCCCGTATGCTGGCACTGACACATGCGTCAGCATGTAGCCTGACCCTGCCACGTTTCCGTACCCTCACCTGTGCCCTAAGCCTTGCCCTTCCCTAACACAAACCCTAGCCCGGAACGGAAACCCACCACCATCCCTACACCTTACCCTACGCCGTTGCCTAGTCCTGGCCTGTACTCTGGCACTGACCCGTGCATCAGCACGTAGCCTTACCCTCCCGCGTTTCCGTACCCTGACCAGTGCCCTAAGCCTTGCCGTTCCCTAACACTAACCCTAGCCCAGAACGCAAATCCATCACCAGCCCTACACATTATCCTACGCCGTTGCCTACACCTGGCCCGTACGCTGGCACTGACCAGTGCGTCAGCACGTAGCCTGACCCTCCCACGTTTACGTACCTTCACCTGTGCCCTAAGCCTTGCCGTTCCCTAACCCTAACCCTAGCCCGGAACGGAAACCCACCACCAGCCCTACACCTTACCCTACGCCGTTGCCTACTCCTGGCCTGTACTCTGGCACTGAACCGTGCATCAGCACGTAGCCTTACCCTCCCGCGTTTCCGTACCCTGACCGGTGCCCTAAGCCTTGCCGTTCCCTAACCCTAACCCTAGCCCGGAATAGTAACCCACCACCAGCTCTACACCATACCTTACGCCGTACGCTGCTACTGACCCGTACGCTGGCACTGACACGTGCGTCAGCACGTAGCCTGACCCTCCCACGTTTCAGTACCCTCACCTGTGCCCTAAGCCTTGCCGTTCCCTAACCATAACCCTAGCCCTGAACGGAAACCCACCACCAGCCCTACACCTTACCTTACGCCGTATCCTACTCCTGACCCGTACGCTGGCACTGAACCATGCGTCTGCACGTAGTCTGAGCCTCCAACGTTTCCGTACCCTCACCTGTGCCCTAAGCCTTGACGTTCCCTAACCCTAACCCTAGCCCGGAACGGAAACCCAACACCAGCCCTACACCTTAACTTAGGCCGTTCCCTATTCCTGGCCCATACGTTGGCACTGAACCGTGTGTCAGCACGTAGCCTGACCCTCCCACATTTCCGTTCCCTCACCTGTGCCCTAAGCCTTGACTTTCCCTAACCCTAACCCTAGCCAGGAACGCAAATCCACCACCAGCCCTACACTTTATCCTACGCCTTTGCCTACTCCTGGCCCGTACGCTGGCACTGACCAGTGCGTCAGCATGTAGCCCGACCCTCCCACGTTTCCGTACCCTCACCTGTGCCCTAAGCCTTGCCGTTCCCTAACCCTAACCCTAGCCTGGAACGGAAACCAACCACCAGCCCTACACCTTACCTTACGCCGTTGCCTACTACTGGCCTGTACTCCGGCACTGACACGTGCATCAGCACGTAGCCTTACCCTCCCGCGTTTCCGTACCCTGACCTGTGCCCTAAGCCTTGCCGTTCCCTAACCCTAACCCTAGCCCGGAACGGAAACCCACCACCAGACCTACACCTTACCCTACGCCGTTGCCTACTCCTGGCCTGTACTCTGGCACTGAACCGTGCATCAGCACGTAACCTTACCCTCCCGCGTTTCCGTACCCTGACCTGTGCCCTAAGCCTTGCCGTTCCCTAACCCTAACCCTAGTCCGGAACGGAAACCCACCACCAGCCGTAAACCTTACCTTACGCCGTTGCCTACTCCTCGCCCGTATGCTGGCATTGACCCGTACGTCAGCACGTAGCCTGACCCTCCCACGTTTACGTACCCTCACCTGTGCCCTACGCCTTGCCGTTCCCTAACACTAACCCTAGCCCGGAACGGAAACCCACCACCAGCCCTACACCTTACCCTACGCCATTGCCTACTCCTGGCCTGTACTCTGGCACTGAACCGTGCATCAGCACGTAGCCTTACCCTCCCGCGTTTCCGTACCCTGACCTGTGCCCTAAGCCTTGCCGTTCCCTAACCCTAACCCTAGCCCACAACGCAAATCCACCACCAGCCCTACACTTTATCCTACGCCGTTGCCTACTCCTGGCCCGTACGCTGGCACTGACCCGTGCATCAGCACGTAGCCCGACCATCCCACGTTTCCGTACCCTCACCTGTGCCCTAAGCCTTGCCGTTCCCTAACCCTAACCCTAGCCTGGAACGGAAACCAACAACCAGCCCTACACCTTACCTTACGCCGTTGCCTACTCCTGGCCCGTACGCTGGCACTGACCCGTGCGTCAGCACGTAGCCTGACCCTCCCACTTTTCCGTACCCTCACCTGTGCCCTAAGACTTGCCATTCCCTAACACTAACCCTAGCCCTGAATAGTAACCCACCACCAGCACTACACCATACCTTACGCCGTACGCTGCTACTGACCCGTAAGCTGGCACTGACCCGTGCGTCAGCACGTAGCCGGACCCTCCCACGTTTCCGTACCCTCACCTGTGCCCTAAGCCTTGCCGTTCCCTAACCCTAACCCTAGCCCCGAACGGAAACCCACCACCAGCCCTACACCTTACCTTACGCCGTAACTTATTCCTGGCCCGTACGCTGGCACTGAACCGTGCGTCAGCACGTAGCCTGACCCTCCCACGTTTACGTACCCTCACCTGTGCCCTACGCCTTGCCGTTCCCTAACACTAACCCTAGCCCGGAACGGAAACCCACCACCAGCCCTACACCTTACCCTACGCCATTGCCTACTCCTGGCCTGTACTCTGGCACTGAACCGTGCATCAGCACGTAACCTTACCCTCCCGTGTTTCTGTACCCTGACCTGTGCCCTAAGCCTTGCCGTTCCCTAACCCTAACCCTAGCCCAGAAGGCAAATCCACCACCAGCCCTACACTTTATCCTACGCCGTTTCCTACTCCTGGCCCGTACGCTGGCACAGACCCGTGCGTCAGCACGTAGCCCGACCCTCCCACGTTTCCGTACCCTCACCTGTGCCCTAAGCCTTGCCGTTCCCTAACCCTAACCCTAGCCTGGAACGGAAACCAACCACCAGCCCTACACCTTACCTTACGCCGTTGTCTACTCCTGGCCCGTATGCTGGCACTGACACATGCGTCAGCACGTAGCCTGACCCTCCCACGTTTCCGTACCCTCACCTGTGCCCTAAGCCTTGCCCTTCCCTAACACTAACCCTAGCCCGGAACGGAAACCCACCACCATCCCTACACCTTACCCTACGCCGTTGCCTACTCCTGGCCTGTACTCTGGCACTGACCCGTGCATCAGCACGTAGCCCTACCATCCCGCGTTTCCGTACCCTGACCAGTGCCCTAAGCCTTGCCGTTCCCTAACACTAACCCTAGCCCATAACGCAAATCCATCACCAGCCCTACACATTATCCTACGCCGTTGCCTACTCCTGGCCCGTACGCTGGCACTGACCCGTGCGTCAGCACATAGCCTGACCCTCCCACGTTTCCGTACCCTCACCTGTGCCCTAAGCCTTGCCATTCCCTAACCCTAACCCTAGCCCGGAATAGTAACCCACCACCAGCCCTACACCATACCTTACGCCGTACGCTGCTACTGACCCATACGCTAGCAATGACCCGTGCGTCAGCACGTAGCATGACCCTCCCACGTTTCCGTACCCTCACCTGTGCCCTAAGCCTTGCCGTTCCCTAACCCTAACCCTAGCCCCGAAAGGAAACCCACCACCAGCCCTACACCTTACCTTACGCCGTAACTTATTCCTGGCCCATACGCTGGCACTGAACCGTGAATCAGCATGTAGCCTGACCCTCCCACGTTTCGGTACCCTCACCTGTGCCCTAAGCCTTGCCGTTCCCTTACCCTAACCCTAGCCTGGAACGGAAACCAACCACCAGCCCTACATCTTACCTTACGCCGTTGCCTACCCCTGGCCCGTACGCTGGCACTGACACGTGCGTCAGCACGTAGCCTGACCGTTCCACGTTTCTGTAACCTCACCTGTGCCCTAAGCCTTGCCGTTCCCTAACCCTAACCCTAGCCCGGAACGGAAACACACCACCAGCTGTACACCTTACCTTACGCCGTACCCTATTTCTGGCACGTACGCTGGCACTGAACCGTGCGTCAGCACGTAGCCTGACCCTCCCACGTTTCCGTACCCTCTCCTTTGCCCTAAGACTTGCCGTTCCCTAACCCTAACCCTAGCCCGGATTAGAAACCCACCACCAGCCCTACACCTTACCTTACGCCGTACCCTATTCCTGGCCCGTACGCTGGCACTGAACCGTGCGTCAGCACGTAGCCTGACACTCCCACCTTTTCGTACCCTCACCTGTGCCCTAAGCCTTGCCATTCCCTAACCCTAACCCTAGCCTGGAACGGAAACCAACCACCAGCCGTACACCTAACCTTACGTCGTTGCCTACTCCTCGCCCATACGCTGGCATTGACACGTGCGTCAGCACGTAGCCTGACCCTCCCACGTTTACGTACCCTCACCTGTGCCCTAAGCCTTGCCGTTCCCTAACCCTAACCCTAGCCCGGAACGGAAACCCACCACCAGCCCTACACCTTACCCTACGCCGTTGCCTACTCCTGGCCTGTACTCTGGCACTGAACCGTGCATCAGCACGTAGCCTTACCCTCACGTGTTTCCGTACCCTGACCTGTGCCCTAAGCCTTGCCGTTCCCTAACACTAACCCTAGTCCGGATCGGAAACCCACCACCAACCCTAAACCTTACCTTACGCCGTTGCCTACTCCTCGCCCGTACGCTGGCATTGACCCGTGCGTCAGCACGTAGCCTGACCCTCCCACGTTTACGTACCCTCACCTGTGCTCTAAGCCTTGCCGTTCCCTAACACTAACCCTAGCCCGGAACGGAAACCCACCACCAGCCCTACACCTTACCCTACGCCGTTGCCTACTCCTGGCCTGTACTCTGGCACTGAACCGTGCATCAGCACGTAGCCTTACCCTCCCGCGTTTCTGTACCCTGACCTGTGCCCTAAGCCTTGCCGTTCCCTAACCCTAACCCTAGCCCAGAACGCAAATCCACCACCAGCCCTACACTTTATCCTACGCCGTTGCCTACTCCTGGCCCGTACGCTGGCACTGACCCGTGCGTCAGCACGTAGCCGGACCATCCCACATTTCCGTACCCTCACCTGTGCCCTAAGCCTTGCCGTTCCCTAACCCTATCCCTAGGCTGGAACGGAAACCAACCACCAGCCCTACACCATACCTTACGCCATTGCCTACTCCTGGCCCGTACGCTGGCACTGACACGTGCGTCAGCACGTAGCCTGACCCTCCCACGTTTCCGTAACCTCACCTGTGCCCTAAGCCTTGCCTTTCCCTAACCCTAACCCTAGCCCGGAATTGAAACCCACCACCAGCCCTACACCTTACCTTACGCCGTATCTTACTCCTGACCCTTACGCTGGCACTGAACCATGCGTCTGCACGTAGTCTGAGCCTCCAACGTTTCCGTACCCTCACCTGTGCCCTAAGCCTTGACGTTCCCTAACCCTAACCCTAGCCCGGAACGGAAACCCAACACCAGCCCTACACCTTAACTTACGCCGTTCCCTATTCCTGGCCCGTACACTGGCACTGAACCGTGTGTCAGCACGTAGCCTGATCCTCCCACTTTTCCGTTCCCTCACCTGTGCCCTAAGCCTTGCCGTTCCCTAACCCAAACCCTAGCCAGGAACGCAAATCCACCACCAGCCCTACACTTTATCCTACGCCTTTGCCTACTCCTGGCCCGTACGCTGGCACTGACCAGTGCCTCAGCACGTAGCCCGACCCTCCCACGTTTCCGTACCCTCACCTGTGCCCTAAACCTTGCCGTCCCCTAACCCTAACCCTAGCCTGGAACGGAAACCAACCACCAGCCCTACACCTTACCTTACGCCGTTGCCTACTACTGGCCTGTACTCCGGCACTGACACGTGCATCAGCACGTAGCCTTACCCTCCCGCGTTTCCGTACCCTGACCTGTGCCCTAAGCCTTGCCGTTCCCTAACCCTAACCCTAGCCCGGAACGGAAACCCACCACCAGCCCTTCACCTTACCCTACGCCGTTGCCTACTCCTGGCCTGTACTCTGGCACTGAACCGTGCATCAGCACGTAACCTTAACCTCCCGCGTTTCCGTACCCTGACCTGTTCCCTAAGCCTTGCCGTTCCCTAACCCTAACCCTAGTCCGGAACGGAAACCCACCACCAGCCGTAAACCTTACCTTACGCCGTTGCCTACTCCTCGCCCGTACGCTGGCATTGACCCTTACGTCAGCACGTAGCCTGACCCTCCCACGTTTACGTACCCTCACCTGTGCCCTAAGCCTTGCCGTTCCCTAACCCTAACCCTAGCCCGGAACGGAAACCCACCACCAGCCCTACACCTTACCCTACGCCATTGCCTACTCCTGGCCTGTACTCTGGCACTGAACCGTGCATCAGCACGTAGCCTTACCCTCCCGCGTTTCTGTACCCTGACCTGTGCCCTAAGCCTTGCCGTTCCCTAACCCTAACCCTAGCCCAGAACGCAAATCCACCACCAGCCCTACACTTTATCCTACGCCGTTGCCTACTCCTGGCCCGTACGCTGGCACAGACCCGTGCGTCAGCACGTAGCCCGACCCTCCCACGTTTCCGTACCCTCACCTGTGCCCTAAGCCTTGCCGTTCCCTAACCCTAACCCTAGCCTGGAACGGAAACCAACCACCAGCCCTACACCTTACCTTACGCCGTTGTCTACTCCTGGCCCGTATGCTGGCACTGACACATGCATCAGCACGTAGCCTGACCCTCCCACGTTTCCGTACCCTCACCTGTGCCCTAAGCCTTGCCCTTCCCTAACACTAACCCTAGCCCGGAACGGAAACCCACCACCATCCCTACACCTTACCCTACGCCGTTGCCTACTCCTGGCCTGTACTCTGGCACTGACCCGTGCATCAGCACGTAGCCTTACCATCCCGCGTTTCCGTACCCTGACCAGTGCCCTAAGCCTTGCCGTTCCCTAACACTAACCCTAGCCCATAACGCAAATCCATCACCAGCCCTACACATTATCCTACGCCGTTGCCTACTCCTGGCCCGTACGCTGGCACTGACCCGTGCGTCAGCACATAGCCTGACCCTCCCACGTTTCCGTACCCTCACCTGTGCCCTAAGCCTTGCCATTCCCTAACCCTAACCGTAGCCCGGAATAGTAACCCACCACCAGCCCTACACCATACCTTACGCCGTACGCTGCTACTGACCCATACGCTGGCACTGACCCGTGCGTCAGCACGTAGCATGACCCTCCCACGTTTCCGTACCCTCACCTGTGCCCTAAGCCTTGCCGTTCCCTAACCCTAACCCTAGCCCCGAACGGAAACCCACCACCAGCCCTACACCTTACCTTACGCCGTAAATTATTCCTCGCCCATACGCTGGCACTGAACCGTGAGTCAGCATGTAGCCTGACCCTCCCACGTTTCGGTACCCTCACCTGTGCCCTAAGCCTTGCCGTTCCCTTACCCTAACCCTAGCCTGGAACGGAAACCAACCACCAGCCCTACATCTTACCTTACGCCGTTGCCTACCCCTGGCCCGTACGCTGGCACTGACACGTGTGTCAGCACGTAGCCTGACCGTTCCACGTTTCTGTAACCTCACCTGTGCCCTAAGCCTTGCCGTTCCCTAACCCTAACCCTAGCCCGGAACGGAAACCCACCACCAGCCGTACACCTTACCTTACGCCGTACCCTATTTCTGACACGTACGCTGGCACTGAACCGTGCGTCAGCACGTAGCCTGACCCTCCCACGTTTCCGTACCCTCTCCTTTGCCCTAAGACTTGCCGTTCCCTAACCCTAACCCTAGCCCGGATTAGAAACCCACCACCAGCCCTACACCTTACCTTACGCTGTACCCTATTCCTGGCCCGTACGCTGGCACTGAACCGTGCGTCAGCACGTAGCCTGACACTCCCACGTTTTCGTACCCTCACCTGTGCCCTAAGCCTTGCCATTCCCTAACCCTAACCCTAGCCTGGAACGGAAACCAACCACCAGCCGTACACCTTACCTTACGTCGTTGCCTACTCCTCGCCCATACGCTGGCATTGACACGTGCGTCAGCACGTAGCCTGACCCTCCCACGTTTACGTACCCTCACCTGTGCCCTAAGCCTTGCCGTTCCCTAACCCTAACCCTAGCCCGGAACGGAAACCCACCACCAGCCCTACACCTTACCCTACGCCGTTGCCTACTCCTGGCCTGTACTCTGGCACTGAACCATGCATCAGCACGTAGCCTTACCCTCACGTGTTTCCGTACCCTGACCTGTGCCCTAAGCCTTGCCGTTCCCTAACCCTAACCCTAGTCCGGATCGGAAACCCACCACCAACCCTAAACCTTACCTTACGCCGTTGCCTACTCCTCGCCCGTACGATGGCATTGACCCGTGCGTCAGCACGTAGCCTGACCCTCCCGCGTTTACGTACCCTCACCTGTGCTCTAAGCCTTGCCGTTCCCTAACCCTAACCCTAGCCCGGAACGGAAACCCACCACCAGCCCTACACCTTACCCTACGCCGTTGCCTACTCCTGGCCTGTACTCTGGCACTGAACCGTGCATCAGCACGTAGCCTTACCCTAACGCGTTTCTGTACCCTGACCTGTGCCCTAAGCCTAGCCGTTCCCTAACCCTAACCCTAACCCTAGCCCAGAACGCAAATCCACCACCAGCCCTACACTTTATCCTACGCCGTTGCCTACTCCTGGCCCGTAGGCTGGCACTGACCCGTGCGTCAGCACGTAGCCGGACCATCCCACATTTCCGTACCCTCACCTGTGCCCTAAGCCTTGCCGTTCCCTAACCCTATCCCTAGCCTGGAACGGAAACCAACCACCAGCCCTACACCATACCTTACGCCGTTGCCTACTCCTGGCCCGTACGCTGGCACTGACACGTGCGTCAGCACGTAGCCTGACCCTCCCACGTTTCCGTAACCTCACCTGTGCCCTAAGCCTTGCCTTTCCCTAACCCTAACCCTAGCCCGGAATTGAAACCCACCACCAGCCCTAAACCTTACCTTACGCCGTATCTTACTCCTGACCCGTACGCTGGCACTGAACCATGCGTCTGCACGTACTCTGAGCCTCCAACGTTTCCGTACCCTCACCTGTGCCCTAAGCCTTGACGTTCCCTAACCTTAACCCTAGCCCGGAACGGAAACCCAACACCAGCCCTACACCTTAACTTACGCCGTTCCCTATTCCTGGCCCGTACGCTGGCACTGAACCGTGTGTCAGCACGTAGCCTGACCCTCCCACGTTTCCGTTCCCTCACCTGTGCCCTAAGCCTTGCCGTTCCCTAACCCAAACCCTAGCCAGGAACGCAAATCCACCACCAGCCCTACACTTTATCCTACGCCTTTGCCTAATCCTGGCCCGTACGCTGGCACTGACCAGTGCGTCAGCACGTAGCCCGACCCTCCCACGTTTCCGTACCCTCACCTGTGCCCTAAACCTTGCCGTCCCCTAACCCTAACCCTAGCCTGGAACGGAAACCAACCACCAGCCCTACACCTTACCTTACGCCGTTGCCTACTACTGGCCTGTACTCCGGCACTGACACGTGCATCAGCACGTAGCCTTACCCTCCCGCGTTTCCGTACCCTGACCTGTGCCCTAAGCCTTGCCGTTCCCTAACCCTAACCCTAGCCCGGAACGGAAACCCACCACCAGCCCTACACCTTACCCTACGCCGTTGCCTACTCCTGGCCTGTAGTCTGGCACTGAACCGTGCATCAGCACGTAACCTTAACCTCCCGCGTTTCCGTACCCTGACCTGTTCCCTAAGCCTTGCCGTTCCCTAACCCTAACCCTAGTCCGGAATGGAAATCCACCACCAGCCGTAAACCTTACCTTACGCCTTTGCCTACTCCTGGCCCGTACGCTGGCACTGACCCGTGCGTCAGCACATAGCCTGACCCTCCCACGTTTCCGTACCCTCACCTGTGCCCTAAGCCTTGCCATTCCCTAACCCTAACCCTAGCCCGGAATAGTAACCCACCACCAGCCCTACACCATACCTTACGCCGTACGCTGCTACTGACCCGTACGCTGGCACTGACCCGTGCGTCAGCACGTAGCATGACCCTCCCACGTTTCCGTACCCTCACCTGTGCCCTAAGCCTTGCCGTTCCCTAACCCTAACCCTAGCCACGAACGGAAACCCACCACCAGCCCTACACCTTACCTTACGCCGTAACTTATTCCTGGCCCATACGCTGGCACTGAACCGTGAGTCAGCATGTAGCCTGACCCTCCCACGTTTCGGTACCCTCACCTGTGCCCTAAGCCTTGCCGTTCCCTTACCCTAACCCTAGCCTGGAACGGAAACCAACCACCAGCCCTACATCTTACCTTACGCCGTTGCCTACCCCTGGCCCGTACGCTGGCACTGACACGTGCGTCAGCACGTAGCCTGACCGTCCCACGTTTCTGTAACCTCACCTGTGCCCTAAGCCTTGCCGTTCCCTAACCCTAACCCTAGCCCGGAACGGAAACCCACCACCAGCCCTACACCTTACCCTACGCCGTTGCCTACTCCTGGCCAGTACTCTGGCACTGAACCGTGCATCAGCACGTAGCCTTACCCTCACGTGTTTCCGTACCCTGACCTGTGCCCTAAGCCTTGCCGTTCCCTAACCCTAACCCTAGTCCGGAACGGAAACCCACCACCAGCCCTAAACCTTACCTTACGCCGTTGCCTACTCCTCGCCCGTACGCTGGCATTGACCCGTGCGTCAGCACGTAGCCTGACCCTCCCACGTTTACGTACCCTCACCTGTGCTCTAAGCCTTGCCGTTCCCTAACACTAACCCTAGCCCGGAACGGAAACCCACCACCAGCCGTACACCTTACCCTACGCCGTTGCCTACTCCTGGCCTGTACTCTGGCACTGAACCGTGCATCAGCACGTAGCCTTACCCTCCCGCGTTTCTGTACCCTGACCTGTGCCCTAAGCCTTGCCGTTCCCTAACCCTAACCCTAGCCCAGAACGCAAATCCACCACCAGCCCTACACTTTATCCTACGCCGTTGCCTACACCTGGCCCGTACGCTGGCACTGACCCGTGCGTCAGCACGTAGCCCGACCCTCCCACATTTCCGTACCCTCACCTGTGCCCTAAGCCTTGCCGTTTCCTAACCCTAACCCTAGCCTGGAACGGAAACCAACCACCAGCCCTACACCTTACCTTAAGCCGTTGCCTACTCCTGGCCCGTACGCTGGCACTGACACGTGCGTCAGCACGTAGCCTGACCCTCCCACGTTTCCGTACCCTCACCAGTGCCCTAAGCCTTGCCATTCCCTAACCCTAACCCTAGCCCGGAATAGTAACCCACCACCAGTCCTACACCATACCTTACGCCGTACGCTGCTACTGACCCGTACGCTGGCACTGACCCGTGCGTCAGCACGTAGCCCGTCCCTCCCACGTTTCCGTACCCTCACCTGTGCCCTGAGCCTTGCCATTCCCTAACCCTAAACCTAGCCTGGAAAGGAAATCAACCCCAAGCCCTACACTTTACCTTACGCCGTACCCTACTCCTGGCCCGTATGCTGGCACTGACCCATGCGTCAGCACATAGCCTGACCCTCCCACGTTTCAGTACCCTCACCTGTGCCCTAAGCCTTGCCGTTCCCTAACCATAACCCTAGCCCGAACGGAAACCCACCACCAGCCCTACACCTTACCTTACGCCGCAACCTATTCCTGGCCCGTACGCAGGCACTGAACCGTTCGTCTGCATATAGCCTGACCCTCCCACGTTTCCGTAACCTCACCTGTGCCCTAAGCCTTGCCTTTCCCTAACACTAACCCTAGCCCGGAATAGAAACCCACCACCAGCCCTACACCTTACCTTACGCCGTATCCTACTCCTGACCCGTACGCTGGCACTGAACCATGCATCTGCACGTAGTCTGAGCCTCCAACGTTTCCGTACCCTCACCTGTGCCCTAAGCCTTGACGTTCCCTAACCCTAACCCTAGCCCGGAACGGAAACCCAATACCAGCCCTAAACCTTAACTTACGCCGTTCCCTATTCCTGGCCCGTACGCTGGCACTGAACCGTGTGTCAGCACGTAGCCTAACCCTCCCACGTTTCCGTTCCCTCACCTGTGCCCTAAGCCTTGCCGTTCCCTAACCCTAACCCTAGCCATGAACGCAAATCCACCACCAGCCCTACACTTTATCCTACGCCTTTGCATACTCCTGGCCCGTACGCTGGCACTGACCAGTGCGTCAGCACGTAGCCCGACCCTCCCAAGATTCCGTACCATCACCTGTGCCCTAAGACTTGCCGTTCCCTAACCCTAACCCTAGCCTGGAACGCAAACCAACCACCAGCCCTTCACCTTACCTTACGCCGTTGCCTACTACTGGCCTGTACTCCGGCACTGACACGTGCATCAACACGTAGCCTTACCATCCCGCGTTTCCGTACCCTGACCTGTGCCCTAAGCCTTGCCGTTCCCTAACCCTAACCCTAGCCCGGAACGGAAACCCACCACCAGCCCTACACCTTACCCTACGCGTTGCCTACTCCTGGCCTGTACTCTGGCACTGAACCGTGCATCAGCACGTAACCTTACCCTCCCGCGTTTCCGTACCCTGACCTGTGCCCTAAGCCTTGCCGTTCCCTAACCCTAACCCTAGTCCGGAACGGAAACCCACCACCAGCCGTAAACCTTAACTTACGCCGTTGCCTACTCCTCGCCCGTACGCTGGCACAGACCCGTGCGTCAGCACGTAGCCCGACCCTCCCACGTTTCCGTATCCTCACCTGTGCCCTAAGCCTTGCCGTTCCCTAACCCTAACCCTAGCCTTGAACGGAAACCTACCACCAGCCCTACACCTTACCTTACGCCGTTGTCTACTCCTGGCCCGTATGCTGGCACTGACACATGCGTCAGCATGTAGCCTGACCCTGCCACGTTTCCGTACCCTCACCTGTGCCCTAAGCCTTGCCCTTCCCTAACACTAACCCTAGCCCGGAACGGAAACTCACCACCATCCCTACACCTTACCCTACGCCGTTGCCTAGTCCTGGCCTGTACTCTGGCACTGACCCGTGCATCAGCACGTAGCCTTACCCTCCCGCGTTTCCGTACCCTGACCAGTGCCCTAAGCCTTGCCGTTCCCTAACACTAACCCTAGCCCAGAACGCAAATCCATCACCAGCCCTACACATTATCCTACGCCGTTGCCTACACCTGGCCCGTACGCTGGCACTGACCAGTGCGTCAGCACGTAGCCTGACCCTCCCACGTTTACGTACCTTCACCTGTGCCCTAAGCCTTGCCGTTCCCTAACCCTAACCCTAGCCCGGAATTGAAACCCACCACCAGCCCTAAACCTTACCTTACGCCGTATCTTACTCCTGACCCGTACGCTGGCACTGAACCATGCGTCTGCACGTACTCTGAGCGTCCAACGTTTCCGTACCCTCACCTGTGCCCTAAGCCTTGACGTTCCCTAACCCTAACCCTAGCCCGGAACGGAAACCCAACACCAGCCCTACACCTTAACTTACGCCGTTCCCTATTCCTGGCCCGTACGCTGGCACTGAACCGTGTGTCAGCACGTAGCCTGACCCTCCCACGTTTCCGTTCCCTCACCTGTGCCCTAAGCCTTGCCGTTCCCTAACCCAAACCCTAGCCAGGAACGCAAATCCACCACCAGCCCTACACTTTATCCTACGCCTTTGCCTACTCCTGGCCCGTACGCTGGCACTGACCAGTGCGTCAGCACGTAGCCCGACCCTCCCACGTTTCCGTACCCTCACCTGTGCCCTAAACCTTGCCATCCCCTAACCCTAACCCTAGCCTGGAACGGAAACCAACCACCAGCCCTACACCTTACCTTACGCCGTTGCCTACTACTGGCCTGTACTCCGGCACTGACACGTGCATCAGCACGTAGCCTTACCCTCCCGCGTTTCCGTACCCTGACCTGTGCCCTAAGCCTTGCCGTTCCCTAACCCTAACCCTAGCCCGGAACGGAAACCCACCACCAGCCCTACACCTTACCCTACGCCGTTGCCTACTCCTGGCCTGTACTCTGGCACTGAACCGTGCATCAGCACGTAACCTTAACCTCCCGCGTTTCCGTACCCTGACCTGTTCCCTAAGCCTTGCCGTTCCCTAACCCTAACCCTAGTCCGGAATGGAAACCCACCACCAGCCGTAAACCTTACCTAACGCCTTTGCCTACTCCTGGCCCGTACGCTGGCACTGACCCGTGCGTCAGCACATAGCCTGACCCTCCCACGTTTCCGTACCCTCACCTGTGCCCTAAGCCTTGCCATTCCCTAACCCTAACCCTAGCCCGGAATAGTAACCCACCACCAGCCCTACACCATACCTTACGCCGTACGCTGCTACTGACCCGTACGCTGGCACTGACCCGTGCGTCAGCACGTAGCATGACCCTCCCACGTTTCCGTACCCTCACCTGTGCCCTAAGCCTTGCCGTTCCCTAACCCTAACCCTAGCCACGAACGGAAACCCACCACCAGCCCTACACCTTACCTTACGCCGTAACTTATTCCTGGCCCATACGCTGGCACTGAACCGTGAGTCAGCATGTAGCCTGACCCTCCCACGTTTCGGTACCCTCACCTGTGCCCTAAGCCTTGCCGTTCCCTTACCCTAACCCTAGCCTGGAACGGAAACCAACCACCAGCCCTACATCTTACCTTACGCCGTTGCCTACCCCTGGCCCGTACGCTGGCACTGACACGTGCGTCAGCACGTAGCCTGACCGTCCCACGTTTCTGTAACCTCACCTGTGCACTAAGCCTTGCCGTTCCCTAACCCTAACACTAGCCCGGAACGGAAACCCACCACCAGCCGTACACCTTACCTTACGCCGTAACCTATTTCTGGCCCGTACGCTGGCACTGAACCGTGCGTCAGCACGTAGCCTGACCCTCCCACGTTTCCGTACCCTCTCCTTTGCCCTAAGACTTGCCGTTCCCTAACCCTAACCCTAGCCCGGAACGGAAACCCACCACCAGCCCTACACCTTACCCTACGCCGTTGCCTACTCCTGGCCAGTACTCTGGCACTGAACCGTGCATCAGCACGTAGCCTTACCCTCACGTGTTTCCGTACCCTGACCTGTGCCCTAAGCCTTGCCGTTCCCTAACCCTAACCCTAGTCCGGAACGGAAACCCACCACCAGCCCTAAACCTTACCTTACGCCGTTGCCTACTCCTCGCCCGTACGCTGGCATTGACCCGTGCGTCAGCACGTAGCCTGACCCTCCCACGTTTACGTACCCTCACCTGTGCTCTAAGCCTTGCCGTTCCCTAACACTAACCCTAGCCCGGAACGGAAACCCACCACCAGCCGTACACCTTACCCTACGCCGTTGCCTACTCCTGGCCTGTACTCTGGCACTGAACCGTGCATCAGCACGTAGCCTTACCCTCCCGCGTTTCTGTACCCTGACCTGTGCCCTAAGCCTTGCCGTTCCCTAACCCTAACCCTAGCCCAGAACGCAAATCCACCACCAGCCCTACACTTTATCCTACGCCGTTGCCTACTCCTGGCCCGTACGCTGGCACTGACCCGTGCGTCAGCACGTAGCCCGACCCTCCCACATTTCCGTACCCTCACCTGTGCCCTAAGACTTGCCGTTTCCTAACCCTAACCCTAGCCTGGAACGGAAACCAACCACCAGCCCTACACCTTACCTTACGCCGTTGCCTACTCCTGGCCCGTACGCTGGCACTGACCCGTGCGTCAGCACGTAGCCTGACCCTCCCACGTTTCCGTACCCTCACCAGTGCCCTAAGCCTTGCCATTCCCTAACCCTAACCCTAGCCCGGAATAGTAACCCACCACCAGTCCTACACCATACCTTACGCCGTACGCTGCTACTGACCCGTACGCTGGCACTGACCCGTGCGTCAGCACGTAGCCCGTCCCTCCCACGTTTCCGTACCCTCACCTGTGCCCTGAGCCTTGCCATTCCCTAACCCTAAACCTAGCCTGGAAAGGAAATCAACCAGAAGCCCTACACTTTACCTTACGCCGTACCCTACTCCTGGCCCGTATGCTGGCACTGACCCATGCGTCAGCACATAGCCTGACCCTCCCACGTTTCAGTACCCTCACCTGTGCCCTAAGCCTTGCCGTTCCCTAACCATAACCCTAGCCCGAACGGAAACCCACCACCAGCCCTACACCTTACCTTACGCCGCAACCTATTCCTGGCCCGTACGCAGGCACTGAACCGTTCGTCTGCATATAGCCTGACCCTCCCACGTTTCCGTAACCTCACCTGTGCCCTAAGCCTTGCCTTTCCCTAACACTAACCCTAGCCCGGAATAGAAACCCACCACCAGCCCTACACCTTACCTTACGCCGTATCCTACTCCTGACCCGTACGCTAGCACTGAACCATGCGTCTGCACGTAGTCTGAGCCTCCAACGTTTCCGTACCGTCACCTGTGCCCTAAGCCTTGACGTTCCCTAACCCTAACCCTAGCCCGGAACGGAAACCCAATACCAGCCCTAAACCTTAATTTACGCCGTTCCCTATTCCTGGCCCGTACGCTGGCACTGAACCGTGTGTCAGCACGTAGCCTGACCCTCCCACGTTTCCGTTCCCTCACCTGTGCCCTAAGCCTTGCCGTTCCCTAACCCTAACCCTAGCCATGAACGCAAATCCACCACCAGCCCTACACTTTATCCTACGCCTTTGCCTACTCCTGGCCCGTACGCTGGCACTGACCAGTGCGTCAGCACGTAGCCCGACCCTCCCACGATTCCGTACCATCACCTGTGCCCTAAGACTTGCCGTTCCCTAACCCTAACCCTAGCCTGGAACGCAAACCAACCACCAGCCCTACACCTTATCTTACGCCGTTGCCTACTACTGGCCTGTACTCCGGCACTGACACGTGCATCAGCACGTAGCCTTACCATCCCGCGTTTCCGTACCCTGACCTGTGCCCTAAGCCTTGCCGTTCCCTAACCCTAACCCTAGCCCGGAACGGAAACCCACCACCAGCCCTACACCTTACCCTACGCGTTGCCTACTCCTGGCCTGTACTCTGGCACTGAATCGTGCATCAGCACGTAATCTTACCCTCCCGCGTTTCCGTACCCTGACCTGTGCCCTAAGCCTTGCCATTCCCTAACCCTAACCCTAGTCCGGAACGGAAACCCACCACCAGCCGTAAACCTTACCTTACGCCGTTGCCTACTCCTCGCCCGTACGCTGGCACAGACCCGTGCGTCAGCACGTAGCCCGACCCTCCCACGTTTCCGTATCCTCACCTGTGCCCTAAGCCTTGCCGTTCCCTAACCCTAACCCTAGCCTTGAACGGAAACCTACCACCAGCCCTACACCTTACCTTACGCCGTTGTCTACTCCTGGCCCGTATGCTGGCACTGACACATGCGTCAGCATGTAGCCTGACCCTGCCACGTTTCCGTACCCTCACCTGTGCCCTAAGCCTTGCCCTTCCCTAACACTAACCCTAGCCCGGAACGGAAACCCACCACCATCCCTACACCTTACCCTACGCCGTTGCCTAGTCCTGGCCTGTACTCTGACACTGACCCGTGCATCAGCACGTAGCCTTACCCTCCCGCGTTTCCGTACCCTGACCAGTGCCCTAAGCCTTGCCGTTCCCTAACACTAACCCTAGCCCAGAACGCAAATCCATCACCAGCCCTACACATTATCCTACGCCGTTGCCTACACCTGGCCCGTACGCTGGCACTGACCAGTGCGTCAGCACGTAGCCTGACCCTCCCACGTTTACGTACCTTCACCTGTGCCCTAAGACTTGCCGTTCCCTAACCCTAACCCTAGCCCGGAACGGAAACCCACCACCAGCCCTACACCTTACCCTACGCCGTTGCCTACTCCTGGCCTGTACTCTGGCACTGAACCGTGCATCAGCACGTAGCCTTACCCTCCCGCGTTTCCGTACCCTGACCTGTGCCCTAAGCCTTGTCGTACCCTAACCCTAACCCTAGCCCAGAACGCAAATCCACCACCAGCCCTACACTTTATCCTACGCCGTTGCCTACTCCTGGCCCGTACGCTGGCACTGACCCGTGCGTCAGCACGTAGCCCGACCCTCCCACGTTTCCGTACCCTCACCTGTGCCCTAAGCCTTGCCGTTCCCTAACCCTAACCCTAGCCTGGTACAGAAACCAACCACCAGCCCTACACCTTACCTTACGCCGTTGCCTACTTCTGGCCCGTACGCTGGCACTGACCCGTGCGTCAGCACATAGCCTGACCCTCCCACGTTTCCGTACCCTCACCTGTGCCCTAAGCCTTGCCATTCCCTAACCCTAACCCTAGCCCGGAATAGTAACCCACCACCAGCCCTACACCATACCTTACGCCGTACGCTGCTACTGACCCGTACGCTGGCACTGACACGTGCGTCAGCACGTAGCAAGACCCTCCCACGTTTCCGTACCCTCACCTGTGCCCTAAGCATTGCCGTTCCCTAACCCTAACCCTAGCCCCGAACGGAAACACACCACCAGCCCTACACCTTACCTTACGCCGTAACTTATTCCTGGCCCATACGCTGGCACTGAACCGTGAGTCAGCATGTAGCCTGACCCTCCCACGTTTCGGTACCCTCACCTGTGCCCTAAGCCTTGCCGTTCCCTTACCCTAACCCTAGCCTGGAACGGAAACCAACCACCAGCCCTACATCTTACCTTACGCCGTTGCCTACCCCTGGCCCGTACGCTGGCACTGACACGTGCGTCAGCACGTAGCCTTACCGTCCCACGTTTCTGTAACCTCACGTGTGCCCTAAGCCTTGCCGTTCCCTAACCCTAACCCTAGCCCGGAACGGAAACCCACCACCAGCCGTACACCTTACCTTACGCCGTACCCTATTTCTGGCCCGTACGCTGGCACTGAACCGTGCGTCAGAACGTAGCCTGACCCTCCCACGTTTCCGTACCCTCTCCTTTGTCCTAAGACTTGCCGTTCCCTAACCCTAACCCTAGCCCGGATTAGAAACCCACCACCAGCCCTACACCTTACCTTACGCCGTACCCTATTCCAGGCCCGTACGCTGGCACTGACACGTGCGTCAGCACGTAGCCTGACCATCCCACGTTTCTGTAACCTCACGTGTGCCCTAAGCCTTGCCGTTCCCTAACCCTAACCCTAGCCCGGAACGGAAACCCACCACCAGCCCTACACCTTACCCTACGCCATTGCCTACTCCTGGCCTGTACTCTGGCACTGAACCGTGCATCAGCACGTAGCCTTACCCTCCCGCGTTTCTGTACCCTGACCTGTGCCCTAAGCCTTGCCGTTCCCTAACCCTAACCCTAGCCCAGAACGCAAATCCACCACCAGCCCTACACTTTATCCTACGCCGTTGCCTACTCCTGGCCCGTACGCTGGCACTGACCCGTGCGTCAGCACGTAGCCCGACCATCCCACATTTCCGTACCCTCACCTGTGCCCTAAGCCTTGCCGTTCCCTAACCCTAACCCTAGCCTGGAACGGAAACCAACCACCAGCCCTACACCTTACCTTACGCCGTTGCCTACTACTGGCCTGTACTCTGGCACGGACCCGTGAATCAGCACGTAGCCTTACCCTCACGCGTTTCCGTACCCTGACCTGTGCCCTAAGCCTTGCCGTTCCCTAACCCTAACCCTAGCCTGGAACGGAAACCCACCACCAGCCCTACACCTTACCTTACGCCGTTCCCTATTCCTGGCCTGTATGCTGTCACTGAACCGTGCGTCAGGACGTAGCCTGACCCTCCCACGTTTCCGTACCCTCACCTGTGCCCTAAGCCTTGCCGTTCCCTAACCCTAACCCTAGCCCGGAACGGAAACACACCACCAGCCCTACACCTTACCCTACGCCGTTGCCTACTCCTGGCCTGTACTCTGGCACTGAACCGTGCATCAGCATGTAGCCTTACCCTCCCGCGTTTCCGTACCCTGACCTGTGCCCTAAGCCTTGCCATTCCCTAACCCTAACCCTAGCCCAGAACGCAAATCCACCACCAGCCCTACACTTTATCCTATGCCGTTGCCTACTCCTGGCCCGTACGCTGGCACTGACCCGTGCGTCAGCACGTAGCCCGACCCTCCCACGTTTCCGTACCCTCACCTGTGCCCTAAGACTTGCCGTTCCCTAACACTAACCCTAGCCCGGAAAGGAAACACACCACCAGCCCTACACCTTACCCTACGCCGTTGCCTACTCCTGGCCTGTACACTGGCACTGACCCGTGCATCAGAACGTAGCCTTACCCTCCCGCTATTCCGTACCCTGACCAGTGCCCTAACCCTTGCCGTTCCCTAACCCTAACCCTAGCCCAGAACGCAAATCCATCACGAGCCCTACACTTTATCCTACGCCGTTGCCTACTCCTGGTCCGTACGCTGGCACTGACACGTGCGTCAGCACGTAGCCCGACCCTCCCACGTTTCCGTACCCTCACCTGTGCCCTAAGCCTTGCCATTCCCTAACCCTAAACCTAGCCCGGAATAGAAACCCACCAGCAGCCTTAAACCTTAACTTACGCCGTACCCTATTCCTGGCCCGTACGCTGGCACTGAAGAGTGCGTCAGCACGTAGCCTGACCCTCCCAAGTTTCCGTACCCTCACCTGTGCCCTAAGCCTTGCCCTTCCCTAACCCTAACCCTAGCCCGGAACGCAAATCCACCACCAGCCCTACACTTTATCCTACGCCGTTGCCTACTCCTGGCCCGTACGCTGGCACTGTCCCGTGCGTCAGCACGTAGCCCGACCATCCAACGTTTCCGTACCATCACCTGTGCCCTAAGATTTGCCATTCCCTCACCCTAACCCTAGCCTGGAACGGAAACCAACCACCAGCCCTACACTTTACCTTACCCCGTTGCCTACTCCTGGCCCGTACGCTGGCACTGACCCGTGCGACAGCACATAGCCTGACCCTCCCACGTTTC
Organism: Mesoplodon bidens; assembly: GCF_964165515.1. Classification (NCBI taxonomy): domain Eukaryota; kingdom Metazoa; phylum Chordata; class Mammalia; order Artiodactyla; family Ziphiidae; genus Mesoplodon; species Mesoplodon bidens. The sequence goes on along the minus strand of NW_027672042.1, from coordinate 225,956 downwards.
CGTACCCTCACCTGTGCCCTAAGCCTTGCTGTTCCCTAACACTAACCCTAGCCCGGAACGGAAACCAAGCACCAGCCCTACACCTTACCTTACGCCGTACCCTATTCCTGGCCCGTACGCTGGCACTGCACCGTGCGTCAGCACGTAGCCTGACCCTCACACGTTTCCGTACCCTCACATTTGCCCTAAGCCTTGCTGTTCCCTAACCCTAACACTAGCCCGGATTAGAAACCCACCACCAGCCCTACACCTTACCTTACGCCGTATCCTATTCCTGGACCGTACGCTGGCACTGAACAGTGCGTCAGCACGGAGCCTGACCCTCACACGTTTCCATACCCTCACCTGTGCCCTAAGCCTTGCCGTTCCCTAACCCTAACCCTAGCCCGGAACGCAAATCCACCACCAGCCCTAAACTGTATCCTACGCCGTTGCCTACTCCTGGCCCGTACGCTGGCACTGACCCGTGCGTCAGCACGTAGCCCATCCCTCCCATGTTTCCATACCATCACCTGTGCCCTAAGCCTTGCCTTTCCCTAACCCTAACCCTAGACTGGAACGGAAAACAACCACCAGCCCTACACCTTACCTTACGCCGTTGTCTACTCCTGGCCCGTACGCTGGCACTGAACCGTGCGTCAGCACGTAGCCTGACCCTCCCACGTTTCCGTACCCTCACCTGTGCCCTAAGACTTGCCGTTCCCTAACCCTAACCCTAGCCCGGAACGGAAACCCACCACCAGCCCTAAACCTTACCCTATGCCGTTGCCTACTACTGGCGTGTACTCTGGCAATGACCTGCGCATCAGCACGTAGCCTGACCCTCCCACGTTTCCGTAACCTCACCTGTGCCCTAAGCCTTGCCGTTCCCTAACACTAACCCTATCCCCGAACGGAAACATACCACCAGCCCTACACCATACCCTACGCCGTTGCCTTCTCCCGGCCTGTACTCTGGCACTGACCGTGCATCAGCACGTAGCCTTACCCTCCCGCGTTTCCGTACCCTGGCCAGTGCCCTAACCCTTGCCGTTCCCTAAACCTAACCCTAGCCCGGAACGGAAACCCACCACCAGCCCTACACTTTATCCTTCGCCGTTGCCTTCTCCTGGCCCGTATGCTGGCACTGACCCGTGCGTCAGCACGTAGACCGACCCTCCCACGTTTCCGTACCCTCACCTGTGCCCTAAGACTTGCCGTTCCCTAATCCTAACCCTAGCCCGGATTAGAAACCCACCACCAGCCCTACACCTTACCTTACGCCGTAACCTATTCCTGGCCCGTACGCTGGCACTGACCCGTGCGTCAGCACGTAGCCCGATGCTCCCACGTTTCCGTACCCTCACCTGTGCCCTACGCCTTGCCGTTCCCTAACCCTAACCCTAGCCTGGAACGGAAACCAACCACAAGCCCTACACCATACCTTACGCCGTTGCCTACTCCTGGCCCGTACGCTGGCATTGACCCGTGCGTCAGCACGTAGCCTGACCCACCCACGTCTCCGTACCCTCACCTGTGCCCTAAGCCTTGCGGTTCCCTAACCCTAACACTAGCCCGGAATGGAAACCCACCACCAGCCCAAAACCTTACCCTACGCCGTTGCCTACTACTGGCGTGTACTCTGGCACTGACCTGCGCATCAGCACGTAGCCTTACCCTCCCGCGTTTCCGTACCCTGACATGTGCTCTAAGCCTTGTCGTTCCCTAACTCTAACGCTAGCCTGGAACGGAAACCAACCACCAGCCCTACACCTTACCTTATGCCGTTGCGTACTCCTGGCCCGTACGCTGGCACTGACCCGTGCGTCAGCACGTACCCTGACCATCCCACGTTTCCGTACCCTCACCTGTGTCATAAGACTTGCCGTTCCCTAACCCTAACCATAGCCCTGAACGGAAACCGACCACCAGCCCTACACCTTACATTACGCCGTTACCTATTCCTGGCCAGTACGCTGGCACTGACCCGTGCGTCAGCACGTAGCCTGACATCCACACGTTTTCGTACCCTCACCTGTGCCCTAAGCCTTGCCGTTCCCTAACCGTAACCCTAGCCTGGAGTAGAAACCCACCGCCAGCCCTACACCTTACCTTACGCCGTACGCTACTCCTGACCCGTACGCTGGCAATGACCCGTGCGTCAGCACGTAGCCTGACCCTCCCACGTTTCCGTACCCTCACCTGTGCCCTAACCCTTGCCATTCCCTAACCCTAACACTAGCCCGGAACGCAAATCCACCACCAGCCCTACACTTTATCTTACGCCGTTGCCTACTCCTGGCCCGTACGCTGGCACTGACCCGTGCGTCAGCACGTAGCCCGACCCTCCCACGTTTCCGTACCCTCACCTGTGCCCTAAGCCTTGCCGTTACCTAACCCTATCTCTAGCCTGGAACAGAAAACAACCACCAGCCGTACACCATACCTTATGCCATTGCCTACTCCTCGCCCGTTCGCTGGCATTGACCCGTGCGTCACCACGTAGCCTGACCCTCCCACGTTACGTACCCTCACCTGTGCCCTAAGCCTTGCCGTTCCGTAACCCTATCCCTAGCCCGGAACGAAAACCCACCATCATGCCTACACCTTACCCTACGCCGTTGCCTACTCCCGGCCTGTACTCTGGCACTGACCGGTGCGTCAGCACGTAGCCTGACCCTCTCACGTTTCCGTACCCTTACCTGTGCCCTAAGCCTTGCCGTTCCCTAACCCTAACCCTAGCCCGGAACGGAAACCCAGCACCAGCCGTACACCTTACCTTACGCCGTACCCTATTACTGGCCCGTAGGCTGGCACTGAACCGTGCGTCAGCACGTTGCCTGACCCTCCCACGTTTCCGTACCCTCACCTGTGCCCTAAGCATTGCTGTTCCTTAACCCTAACCCTAGCCCGGAAAAGAAACCCACCACCAGCCCTACACCTTACCTTACGCCGTACCCAATTCCTGGCCCATACGATGGCACTGATCCGTGCTTCCGCACGTAGCCAGACCCTCCCAAGTTTCCGTACCCTCAACTGTGCCCTAAGACTTGCCGTACCCTAACCCTAACCCTAGCCCGGAATAGAAACCCACCACCAGCCCTACACCATACGTTACACCGTACCCTACTCCTGACCTGTACGCTGGCACTGACCAGTGCGTCAGCACGTAGCCTGACCCTCCCACGTTTCCGTACCCTCACCTGTGCCCTAAGCCTTGCCGTTCCCTAACCCTAACCCTAGCCCGGAATGCATATCCACCACCTGCCCTACACTTTATCCTACGCCGTTGCCTACACCTGGCCCGTATGCTGGCACTGACCCGTGCGTCAGCACGTAGCCCGACCACCCCACGTTTCAGTACCCTCACCTGTGTCCTAAGATTTGCCATTCCCTAACCCTAACCCTAGCCTGGAATGGAAACCAACCACCAGCCCTACACCTTACCTTACGCCGTTGCCTACTCCTGGCCCGTACCATGGCACTGACCCGTGCGTCAGCACGTAGCCTGACCCTCCCATGTTTCTGTACCCTCACCTGTGCCCTAAGCCTTGCCTTTCCCTAACCATAACCCTAGCCCGGAACGGAAACCCACCACCAGCCCTACACCTTACCTTATGCCGTAACCTATTCCTGGCCCGTACGCTGGCAGTGAACCGTGCGTCAGCATGTAGCCTGACCCTCCCACGTTTCCTTACCCTCACCGGTGTCCTAAGCCTTGCCTTTCCCTTACCCTAACCTTAGCCCAGAATAGAAACCCACCACCAGCTCTACACCATACCTTACGCCGTATCCTACTCCTGACCCGTACGCTGGCACTGAACCATGCGTCAGCACGTAGTCTGACCCTCCAACGTTTCCGTACCCTCACCTGTGCCCTAAGACTTGCCGTTCCCTAACCCTAACCCTAGCCCGGAACGGAAACCCACCACCAGTCCTGCACCTTAACTTACGCCGATCCCTAGTCCTGTCCCGTACGCTGGCACTGAACCGTGCGTCAGCACATAGCCTGACCCTCCCACGTTTCTGTACCCACACCTGTGCCCTAAGCCTTGCCGTTCCCTAACCTTAACCCTTGCCCGGAACGCAAATCCACCACCAGCCCTACACTTTTTCCTATGCCGTTGCCTACTCCTGGCCCGTACGCTGGCACTGACCCGTGCGTCAGCACGTAGCCCGACCATCCCACGTTTCCGTACCCTCACCTGTGCCCTAAGCCTTGCCGTTCCCTAACCCTAATCCTAGCCTGGAACGGAAACCAACCACCAGCCCTACACCTTACCTTACGCCGTTGCATACTCCTCTCCCGTACGCTGGCATTGACCCGTGCGTCAGCACGTAACCTGACCCTCCCACGTCTCCGTACCCTCACCTGTGCCCTAAGCCTTGCGGTTCCCTAACCCTAACCCTAGCCTGGAATAGAAACCCACCACCAGCCCTACACCTTACCTTACGCCGTACGCTACTCCTGACCCGTACGCTGGCAATGACCCGTGCGTCAGCACGTAGCCTGACTCTCCCACGTTTCCGTACCCTGACATGTGCCCTAAGACTTGCCGTTCCCTAACCATAACCCTAGCACAGAACGCAAATCCACCACCAGCCCTACACTTTATCCTACGCTGTTGCCTACTCCTGGCCCGTACGCTGGCACTGACCCATGCGTCAGCACGTAACCCGAGCCTCCCACGTTTCCGTACCCTCACCTGTGCCCTAAGGCTTGCCGTTCCCTAACCCTAACCCTAGCCTGGAACGGAAACTAACCACCAGCCCTACACCTTACCTTACGCCGTTGCCTACTCCTGGTCCGTACGCTGGCACTAACACGTGCGTCAGCACGTAGCGTGACCCTCCCACGTTTCCGTACCCTCACCTGTGCCCTAAGCCTTGCCGTTCACTAACCCTAACCCTAGCCCGGAAAGGAAACCCACCACCTGCCCTACACCTTACCCTATGCCGTTGCCTACTCCTGGCCTGTACTCTGGCACTGACACGTGCATCAGGATGTAGCCTTACCCTCCCGCGTTTCGGTACCCTGACCAGTGCCCAAAGCCTTGCAGTTCCCTAACCCTAACCCTAGCCCTGAACGCAAATCCATCACCAGCCCAACACTTTATCCTACGCCGTTGCCTACTCCTGGCCCGTACGCTGGCACTGAACCGTGCGTCAGCACGTAGCCGGACCCTCCCACGTTTCCGTACCCTCACCTGTGCCCTAAGCCTTGCCGTTCCCTAACCCTAAACCTAGCCCTGAAAAGAAACCCACCACCAGCCCTAAACCATACCTTACGCCGTACCCTACTACTGACCCGTACGCTGGCACTGACCCGTGTGTCAGCATGTAGCCTGACCCTCCCACGTTTCCGTACCCTCACCTGTGCCCTAAGCCCTGCCGTTCCCTTACCCTAATCCTAGCCTGGAACGGAAACCCACCACCAGCCCTACATCTTACCTTACGCCGTTGCCTACACCTGGCCCGTATGCTGGCACTGACCCGTGTGTCAGCACGTAGCCTGACCGTCCCACGTTTCTGTAACCTCACCTGTGCCCTAAGCCTAGCCGTTCCCTAAGCCAAACCCTAGCCCGGAACGGAAACCTACCCCCAGCCCTACACCTTACCCTACGCCGTTGCCTACTCCTGGCCTGTACTCTGGCACTGACCCGTGCATCAGCAGGTAGTCTTACCCTCCCGCGTTTCCGTTCCCTGACCTGTGCCCTAAGCCTTGCCATTCCCTAACCCTAACCCTTGCCCAGAACGCGTATCAACCACCAGCCCTACACTTTATCCTACGCCGTTGCCTACTCCTGGCCCGTACGCTGGCACTGACCAGTGTGTCAGCACGGAGCCCGACCCTCCCACGTTTCCGTACCATCACCTGTGCCCTAAGCCTTGCCGTTCCCTAACCCTAACCCTAGCCTGGAACGGAAATCAACCACAAGCCCTACACCTTACCTTACGCCGTACCCTACTCCTGGCCCGTACGCTGGCACTGACCCGTGCGTCAGCACGTAGCCTAACACTCCCACGTTTCCGTACCCTCACCTGTGCCCTAAGCCTTGCCGTTCCCTAACCATAACCCTAGCCCGGAACGGAAAACCACCACCAGCCCTACACCTTACCTTACGCCGTAACCTATTCCTGGCCCGTACGCTGGCACTGAACCGTGCGTCAGCATGTAGCCTGACCCTCCCACGTTTCCGTACCCTCACCTGTGCCCTAAGCCTTGCCGTTCCCTAACCCTAATCCTCGCCCAGAACGGAAAACAACCACCAGCCCTACACCTTACCTTACGCCGTTGCCTACTCCTCTCCCGTACGCTGGCATTGACCCGTGCGTCAGCACGTAACCTGACCCTCCCACGTCTCCGTACCCTCACCTGTGCCCTAAGCCTTGAGGTTCCCTAATCCTAACCCTAGCCTGGAATAGAAACCGACCACCAGCCCTACACCTTACCTTACGCCGTACGCTACTCCTGACCCGGACGCTGGCAATGACCCGTGCGTCAGCACGTAGCCTGACTCTCTCACGTTTCTGTACCCTCAACTGTGCCCTAAGCCTTGCCGTTCCCTAACCCTAACACTAGCCCGGAACGCAAATCCACCAGCTGCCCTACACTTTATCCTACGCCGTTGCCTACTCCTGAACCGTACGCTGGCACTGACCCGTGCGTCAGCACGTAGCCCGAACCTCCCACGTTTCCGTACCCTCACCTTTGCCCTCAGCCTTGCCGTTCCCTAACCCTAACCCTAGCCTGGAACGGAAACCAACCACCAGCCGTACACCTTACCTTACGCCGTTGCCTACTCCTGGCCTGTACTCTGGCACTGAACCGTGCATCAGCACGTAGCCTTACCCTCCCGCGTTTCCGTACCCTGACCTGTGCCCTAAGACTTGCCGTTCCCTAACCATAACCCTAGCCCAGAACGCAAATCCACCACCAGCCCTACACTTTATCCTACGCCGTTGCCTACTCCTGGCCCGTACGCTGGCACTGACCCATGCGTCAGCACGTAACCCGAGCCTCCCACGTTTCTGTACCCTCACCTGTGCCCTAAGGCTTGCCGTTCCCTAACCCTAACCCTAGCCTGGAACGGAAACTAACCACCAGCCCTACACCTTACCTTACGCCGTTGCCTACTCCTGGTCCGTACGCTGGCACTGACACGTGCGTCAGCACGTAGCGTGACCCTCCCACGTTTCCGTACCCTCACCTGTGCCCTAAGCCTTGCCGTTCACTAACCCTAAACCTAGACCGGAAAGGAAACCCACCACCTGCCCTACACCTTACCCTATGCCGTTGCCTACTCCTGGCCTGTACTCTGGCACTGACCCGTGCATCAGGATGTAGCCTTACCCTCCCGCGTTTCCGTTCCCTGACCTGTGCCCTAAGCCTTGCCATTCCCTAACCCTAACCCTTGCCCAGAACGCATATCAACCACCAGCCCTACACTTTATCCTATGCCGTTGCCTACTCCTGGCCCGTACGCTGGCACTGACCAGTGTGTCAGCACGGAGCCCGACCCTCCCACGTTTCCGTACCATCACCTGTGCCCTAAGCCATGCCATTCCCTAACCCTAATCCTAGCCTGGAACGGAAACCAACCACCAGCCCTACACCTTACATTACGCCGTTGCATACTCCTCTCCCGTACGCTGGCATTGACCCGTGCGTCAGCACGTAACCTGACCCTCCCACGTCTCCGTACCCTCACCTGTGCCCTAAGCCTTGCGGTTCCCTAACCCTAACCCTAGCCTGGAATAGAAACCCACCACCAGCCCTACACCTTACCTTACGCCGTACGCTACTCCTGACCCGTACGCTGGCAATGACCCGTGCGTCAGCACGTAGCCTGACTCTCCCACGTTTCCGTACCCTGACCTGTGCCCTAAGACTTGCCGTTCCCTAACCATAACCCTAGCACAGAACGCAAATCCACCACCAGCCCTACACTTTATCCTACGCTGTTGCCTACTCCTGGCCCGTACGCTGGCACTGACCCATGCGTCAGCACGTAACCCGAGCCTCCCACGTTTCCGTACCCTCACCTGTGCCCTAAGGCTTGCCGTACCCTAACCCTAACCCTAGCCTGGAACGGAAACTAACCACCAGCCCTACACCTTACCTTACGCCGTTGCCTACTCCTGGTCCGTACGCTGGCACTGACACGTGCGTCAGCACGTAGCGTGACCCTCCCACGTTTCCGTACCCTCACCTGTGCCCTAAGCCTTGCCGTTCACTAACCCTAACCCTAGCCCGGAAAGGAAACCCACCACCTGCCCTACACCTTACCCTATGCCGTTGCCTACTCCTGGCCTGTACTCTGGCACTGACACGTGCATCAGGATGTAGCCTTACCCTCCCGCGTTTCGGTACCCTGACCAGTGCCCAAAGCCTTGCAGTTCCCTAACCCTAACCCTAGCCCTGAACGCAAATCCATCACCAGCCCTACACTTTATCCTACGCCGTTGCCTACTCCTGGCCCGTACGCTGGCACTGAACCGTGCGTCAGCACGTAGCCGGACCCTCCCACGTTTCCGTACCCTCACCTGTGCCCTAAGCCTTGCCGTTCCCTAACCCTAACCGTAGCCCTGAATAGAAACCCACCACCAGCCCTAAACCATACCTTACTTCGTACCCTACTACTGACCCGTACGCTGGCACTGACCCGTGCGTCAGCACGTAGCCTGACACTCCCACGTTTCCGTAACCTCACCTATGCCCTAAGCCTTGCCGTTCCCTAACCCTAACCCTAGCCCCGAATAGAAACCCACCACCAGCCCTACACGTTACCTTACGCCGTAACCTATTCCTGTCCCTTACGCTGGCACAGAACCGTGTGTCAGCATGTAGCCTGACCCTCCCACGTTTCCGTACCCTCACCTGTGCCCTAAGCCCTGCCGTTCCCTTACCCTAATCCTAGCCTGGAACGAAAACCCACCACCAGCCCTACATCTTACCTTACGCCGTTGCCTACACCTGGCCCGTATGCTGGCACTGACCCGTGTGTCAGCACGTAGCCTGACCGTCCCACGTTTCTGTAACCTCACCTGTGCCCTAAGCCTTGCCGTTCCCTAACCCTAACCCTAGCCTGGAATGGAAATCAACCACAAGCCCTACACCATACCTTACGCCGTACCCTACTCCTGGGCCGTACGCTGTCACTGACCCGTGCGTCAGCACGTAGCCTGACACTCCCACGTTTCCGTACCCTCACCTGTGCCCTAAGCCTTGCCGTTCCCTAACCATAACCCTAGCCCAGAACGGAAACCCACCACCAGCCCTACACCTTACCTTACGCCGTAACCTATTCCTGGCCCGTACGCTGGCACTAAACCGTGCGTCAGCATGTAGCCTGACCCTCCCACTTTTCCGAACCCTCACCTGCGCCCTAAGCCTTGCCGTTCCCTAACCCTAATCCTAGCCTGGAACGGAAAACAACCACCACCCCTACACCTTACCTTACGCCGTTGCCTACTCCTCTCCCGTACGCTGGCATTGACCCGTGCGTCAGCACGTAACCTGACCCTCCCACGTTTCCGTACCCTCACCTTTGCCCTAAGACTTACCGTTCCCTAACCCTAACCATAGCCCTGATTACAAACCCACCACCAGCCCTACACCTTACCTTACGCCGTACCCTATTCCTGGCCCGTACGCTGGCACTGAACCATGCGTCAGCACGTAGCCTGATCCTCCCAATTTTCCGTACCCTCACCTGTGCCCTAAGCCTTGCCGTTCCCTAACCCTAACCCTAGCCCGGAACGGAAACCCACCACCAGCCCTACACCTTAAATTATTCCGTTCCCTATTCCTGGCCCGTACGCTGGCACTGAACCGTGCGTCAGCACGTAGCCCGACCCTCCCACGTTTCCGTACCCTCACCTGTGCCCTAAGCCTTGCCGTTCCCCAACCCTAACCCTAGCCCGGAATAGAAACCCACCAACAGCCCTAAACCTTACCTTACGCCGTATCCTACTCCTGACTCGTACGCTGGCACTGAACCATGCGTCAGCACGTAGTCTGAGCCTCCAACGTTTCCGTACCCTCACCTGTGCCCTAAGCCTTGACGTTCCCTAACCCTAACCCTAGCCCGGAACGGAAACCCACCACCAGCCCTACACCTTAAATTATGCCGTTCCCTATTCCTGGCCCGTACGCTGGCACTGAACCGTGCGTCAGCACGTAGCCCGACCCTCCCACGTTTCCGTACCCTCACCTGTGCCCTAAGCCTTGCCGTTCCCCAACCCTAACCCTAGCCCGGAACGGAAACCCACCACCAGCCCTACACCTTACCTTACGCCGTTGCCTACTCCTGGCCCGTACGCTGGCACTGACCCATGCGTCAGCACGTAACCCGAGCCTCCCACGTTTCTGTACCCTCACCTGTGCCCTAAGGCTTGCCGTTCCCTAACCCTAACCCTAGCCTGGAACGGAAACTAACCACCAGCCCTACACCTTACCTTACGCCGTTGCCTACTCCTGGTCCGTACGCTGGCACTGACACGTGCGTCAGCACGTAGCGTGACCCTCCCACGTTTCCGTACCCTCACCTGTGCCCTAAGCCTTGCCGTTCACTAACCCTAAACCTAGCCCGGAAAGGAAACCCACCACCTGCCCTACACCTTACCCTATGCCGTTGCCTACTCCTGGCCTGTACTCTGGCACTGACCCGTGCATCAGGATGTAGCCTTACCCTCCCGCGTTTCCGTTCCCTGACCTGTGCCCTAAGCCTTGCCATTCCCTAACCCTAACCCTTGCCCAGAACGCATATCAACCACCAGCCCTACACTTTATCCTATGCCATTGCCTACTCCTGGCCCGTACGCTGGCACTGACCAGTGTGTCAGCACGGAGCCCGACCCTCCCACGTTTCCGTACCATCACCTGTGCCCTAAGCCTTGCCGTTCCCTAACCCTAACCCTAGCCTGGAATGGAAATCAACCACAAGCCCTACACCATACCTTACGCCGTACCCTACTCCTGGGCCATACGCTGTCACTGACCCGTGCGTCAGCACGTAGCCTGACACTCCCACGTTTCCGTACCCTCACCTGTGCCCTAAGCCTTGCCGTTCCCTAACCATAACCCTAGCCCAGAACGGAAACCCACCACCAGCCCTACACCTTACCTTACGCCGTAACCTATTCCTGGCCCGTACGCTGGCACTAAACCGTGCGTCAGCATGTAGCCTGACCCTCCCACTTTTCCGAACCCTCACCTGCGCCCTAAGCCTTGCCGTTCCCTAACCCTAATCCTAGCCTGGAACGGAAAACAACCACCACCCCTACACCTTACCTTACGCCGTTGCCTACTCCTCTCCCGTACGCTGGCATTGACCCGTGCGTCAGCACGTAACCTGACCCTCCCACGTTTCCGTACCCTCACCTTTGCCCTAAGACTTACCGTTCCCTAACCCTAACCATAGCCCTGATTACAAACCCACCACCAGCCCTACACCTTACCTTACGCCGTACCCTATTCCTGGCCCGTACGCTGGCACTGAACCGTGCGTCAGCACGTAGCCTGATCCTCCCAATTTTCCGTACCCTCACCTGTGCCCTAAGCCTTGCCGTTCCCTTACCCTAACCCTAGCCCGGAATAGAAACCCACCAACAGCCCTAAACCTTACCTTACGCCGTATCCTACTCCTGACTCGTACGCTGGCACTGAACCATGCGTCAGCACGTAGTCTGAGCCTCCAACGTTTCCGTACCCTCACCTGTGCCCTAAGCCTTGACGTTCCCTAACCCTAACCCTAGCCCGGAACGGAAAACCACCACCAGCCCTACACCTTAAATTATGCCGTTCCCTATTCCTGGCCCGTACGCTGGCACTGAACCGTGCGTCAGCACGTAGCCCGACCCTCCCACGTTTCCGTACCCTCACCTGTGCCCTAAGCCTTGCCGTTCCCCAACCCTAACCCTAGCCCGGAACGGAAACCCACCACCAGCCCTACACCTTACCTTACGCCGTTGCCTACTCCTGGCCCGTACGCTGGCACGAACCCGTGCGTCAGCACGTAGCCTGACCCTCCCACGTTTCCGTACCCTCACCTGTGCCCTAAGCCTTGCCGTTCCCTAACCCTAACCCTAGCCCCGAACGGAAACCCACCACCAGCCCTACACTTTACCTTACGCCGTAACTTATTCCTGGCCCGTACGCTGGCACTGAAACGTGCGTCAGCATGTAGCCTGACCCTCCCACATTTCGGTACCCTCACCTGTGCCCTAAACCTTGCCGTTCCCTTACCCTAACCCTAGCCTGGAACGGAAACCAACCACCAGCCCTACATCTTACCTTACGCCGTTGCCTACCCCTGGCCCGTACGCTGGCACTGACACGTGCATCAGCACGTAGCCTGACCGTCCCACGTTTCTCTAACCTCACCTGTGCCCTAAGCCTTGCCGTTCCGTAACCCTAACCCTAGCCCGGAACGGAAACCCACCACCAGCCGTACACCTTACCTTACGCCGTACCCTATTCCTGGCCCGTACGCTGGCACTGAACCGTGCGTCAGCACGTAGCCTGACCCTCCCACGTTTCCGTACCCTCTCCTTTGCCCTAAGACTTGCCATTCCCTAACACTAACCCTAGCCCGGAATAGAAACCCACCACCAGCCCTACACCTTACCTTACGCCGTACCCTATTCCTGGCCAGTACGCTGGCACTGAACAGTGCGTCAGCACGTAGCCTGACCCTCCCAAGTTTCCGTACCCTCACCTGTGCCCTAAGCCTTGCCGTTCCCTAACCCTAACCCTAGCCCGGAATAGAAACCCACCACCAGCCCTACACCTTACATTACGCCGTACCCTACTCCTGACCCGTACGCTGGCACTGACCCGTGCGTCAGCACGTAGCCTGACCCTCCCACGTTTCCATACCCTCACCTGTGCCCTAAGCCTTGCCGTTCCCTAACCCTAACCCTAGCCCGGAACGCAAATCCACCACCAGCCCTACACTGTATCCTATGCCGTTGCCTACTCCTGGCCCATACGCTGGCACTGACCCTTGCGTCAGCACGTAGCCCATCCCTCCCACGTTTCCGTACCCTCACCTGTGCCCTAAGCCTTGCCGTTCCCTAACCCGAACCCTAGCCTGGAACGGAAACCAACCACCAGCCCTACACCTTACCTTACGCCGTTGCCTACTCCTGGCCCGTACGCTGGCACTGACCCGTGTGTCAGCACGTAGCCCGACCCTCCCACGTTTCCGTACCCTCACCTGTGCCCTAAGCCTTGCCGTTCCCTAACCCTAAACCTAGCCTGGAAAGGAAATCAACCACAAGCCCTACACTTTACCTTACGCCGTACCCTACTCCTGGCCCGTACGCTGGCACTGACCCGTGCGTCAGCACGTAGCCTGACCCTCCCACGTTTCCGTACCCTCACCTGTGCCCTAAGCCTTGCCGTTCCCTAACCATAACCCTAGCCCGGAACGGAAACCCACCACCAGCCCTACACCTTACCTTACGCCGTAACCTATTCCTGGCCCGTACGCTGGCACTGAACCGTGCGTCAGCATGTAGCCTGACCCTCCCACATTTCCATACCCTTACCTGTGCCCTAAGCCTTGCCTTTCCCTAACCCTAAACCTAGCCCGGATTAGAAACCCACCACCAGCCCTAAACCTTACCTTACGCCGTATCCTACTCCTGACCCGTACGCTGGCACTGAACCATGCGTCAGCACGTAGTCTGAGCCTCCAAAGTTTCCGTACCCTCACCTGTGCCCTAAGCCTTGACGTTCCCTAACCCTAACCCTAGCCCGGAACGGAAACCCACCACCAGCCCTACACCTTAACTTATGCCGTTCCCTATTACTGGCCCGTACGCTGGAACTGAACCGTGCGTCAGCACGTAGCCTGACCCTCCCACGTTTCCGTTCCCACACCTGTGCCCTAAGCCTTGCCGTTCCCTAACGCTAACCCTAGCCCGGAACGGAAACCCACCACCAGCCCTACACCTTACCCTACGCCGTTGCCTACTACTGGCCTGCACTCTGGCACTGACCCGCGCATCAGCACGTAGCCCGACCCTCCCACGTTTCCGTACCCTGACATGTGCCCTAAGCCTTGCCGTTCCCTAACCCTAACCCTAGCCCGGAACGGAAACCCACCACCAGCCCTACACCTTACCTTATGCCGTACCCTATTCCTGGCCCGTACGCTGGCACTGAACCGTGCGTCAGCACGTAGCCTGACCCTCCTACGTTTCCGTACCCTCACCTTTGCCCTAAGACTTGCCGTTCCCTAACCCTAACCATAGCCCTGATTACAAACCCACCACCAGCCCTACACCTTACCTTACGCCGTACCCTATTCCTGGCCCATACGCTGGCACTGAACAGTGTGTCAGCACGTAGCCTGATCCTCCCAATTTTCCGTACCCTCACCTGTGCCCTAAGCCTTGCCGTTCCCTAACCCTAACCCTAGCCCGGAATAGAAACCCACCACCAGCCCTAAACCTTACCTTACGCCGTATCCTACTCCTGACCCGTACGCTGGCACTGAACCATGCGTCAGCACGTAGTCTGAGCCTCCAACGTTTCTGTACCCTCACCTGTGCCCTAAGCCTTGACGTTCCCTAACCCTAACCCTAGCCCGGAACGGAAACCCACCACCAGCCCTACACCTTAAATTATGCCGTTCCCTATTCCTGGCCCGTACGCTGGCACTGAACCGTGCGTCAGCACGTAGCCTGACCCTCCCAGGTTTCCGTTCCCACACCTGTGCCCTAAGCTTTACAGTTCTCTAACCCAAACCCTAGCCCGGAACGCAAATCCACCACCAGCCCTACACTTTATCCTACGCCGTTGCCTACTCCTGGCCCGTACGCTGGCACTGACCCGTGCGTCAGCACGTAGCCCGACCCTCCCACGTTTCCGTACCCTCACCTGTGCCCTAAGCCTTGCCGTTCCCCAACCCTAACCCTAGCCCGGAACGGAAACCCACCACCAGCCCTACACCTTACCTTACGCCGTTGCCTACTCCTGGCCCGTACGCTGGCACGAACCCGTGCGTCAGCACGTAGCCTGACCCTCCCACGTTTCCGTACCCTCACCTGTGCCCTAAGCCTTGCCGTTCCCTAACCCTAACCCTAGCCCCGAACGGAAACCCACCACCAGCCCTACACTTTACCTTACGCCGTAACTTATTCCTGGCCTGTACGCTGGCACTGAAACGTGCGTCAGCATGTAGCCTGACCCTCCCACATTTCGGTACCCTCACCTGTGCCCTAAACCTTGCCGTTCCCTTACCCTAACCCTAGCCTGGAACGGAAACCAACCACCAGCCCTACATCTTACCTTACGCCGTTGCCTACCCCTGGCCCGTACGCTGGCACTGACACGTGCATCAGCACGTAGCCTGACCGTCCCACGTTTCTCTAACCTCACCTGTGCCCTAAGCCTTGCCGTTCCCTAACCCTAACCCTAGCCCGGAACGGAAACCCACCACCAGCCGTACACCTTACCTTACGCCGTACCCTATTCCTGGCCCGTACGCTGGCACTGAACCGTGCGTCAGCACGTAGCCTGACCCTCCCACGTTTCCGTACCCTCTCCTTTGCCCTAAGACTTGCCGTTCCCTAACCCTAACCCTAGCCCGGAATAGAAACCCACCACCAGCCCTACACCTTACCTTACGCCGTACCCTATTCCTGGCCCGTACGCTGGCACTGAACAGTGCGTCAGCACGTAGCCTGACCCTCCCAAGTTTCCGTACCCTCACCTGTGCCCTAAGCCTTGCCGTTCCCTAACCCTAACCCTAGCCCGGAATAGAAACCCACCACCAGCCCTACACCTTACATTACGCCGTACCCTACTCCTGACCCGTACGCTGGCACTGACCCGTGCGTCAGCACGTAGCCTGACCCTCCCACGTTTCCATACCCTCACCTGTGCCCTAAGCCTTGCCGTTCCCTAACCCTAACCCTAGCCCGGAACGCAAATACACCACCAGCCCTACACTGTATCCTATGCCGTTGCCTACTCCTGGCCCATACGCTGGCACTGACCCTTGCGTCAGCACGTAGCCCGTCCCTCCCACGTTTCCGTACCCTCACCTGTGCCCTAAGCCTTGCCGTTCCCTAACCCGAACCCTAGCCTGGAACGGAAACCAACCACCAGCCCTACACCTTACCTTACGCCGTTGCCTACTCCTGGCCCGTACGCTGGCACTGACCCGTGTGTCAGCACGTAGCCCGACCCTCCCACGTTTCCGTACCCTCACCTGTGCCCTAAGCCTTGCCGTTCCCTAACCCTAAACCTAGCCTGGAAAGGAAATCAACCACAAGCCCTACACTTTACCTTACGCCGTACCCTACTCCTGGCCCGTACGCTGGCACTGACCCGTGCGTCAGCACGTAGCCTGACCCTCCCACGTTTCCGTACCCTCACCTGTGCCCTAAGCCTTGCCGTTCCCTAACCATAACCCTAGCCCGGAAGGGAAACCCACCACCAGCCCTACACCTTACCTTACGCCGTAACCTATTCCTGGCCCGTACGCTGGCACTGAACCGTGCGTCAGCATGTAGCCTGACCCTCCCACGTTTCCATACCCTCACCTGTGCCCTAAGCCTTGCCTTTCCCTAACCCTAACCCTAGCCCGGATTAGAAACCCACCACCAGCCCTAAACCTTACCTTACGCCGTATCCTACTCCTGACCCGTACACTGGCACTGAACCATGCGTCAGCACGTAGTCTGAGCCTCCAAAGTTTCCGTACCCTCACCTGTGCCCTAAGCCTTGACGTTCCCTAACCCTAACCCTAGCCCGGAACGGAAACCCACCACCAGCCCTACACCTTAACTTATGCCGTTCCCTATTACTGGCCCGTACGCTGGAACTGAACCGTGCGTCAGCACGTAGCCTGACCCTCCCACGTTTCCGTTCCCACACCTGTGCCCTAAGCCTTACCGTTCCCTAACCCTAACCCTAGCCCGGAACGGAAATCCACCACCAGCCCTACACTTTATCCTACGCCGTTGCCTACTCCTGGCCCGTACACTGGCACTGACCCGTGCGTAAGCACGTAGCCCGACCCTCCCACGTTTCCGTACCCTCACCTCTGCCCTAAGCCTTGCCGTTACCTAACCCTAACCCTAGCCTGGAACGGAAACCAACCACTAGCAATACACCTTACCTTACGCTGTTGCCTACTCCTGGCCCGTACGCTGGCATTGACCCGTGCGTCAGCACGTAGCCTGACCCTCCCACGTCTCCGTACCCTCACCTGTGCCCTAAGCCTTGCGGTTCCCTAACCCTAACCCTAGCCCGGAATGGAAACCCACCACCAGCCCAACACCTTACCCTACGCCGTTGCCTATTACTGGCGTGCACTCTGGCACTGACCCGCGCATCAGCACGTAGCCTTACCCTCCCGCGTTTCCGTACCCTGACCTGTGCCCTAAGCCTTGCCGTTCCCTAACCATAACCCTAGCCCGGAAGGGTAACCCACCACCAGCCCTACACCTTACCTTACGCCGTTGCCTACTCCTCGCCCGTACGCTGGCATTGACCCGTGCGTCAGCACGTAGCCTGACACTCCCACGTTTACGTACCCTCACCTGTGCCATAAGCCTTGCCGTTACTTAACCCTAACCCTAGCCCGGAACGGAAACCCACCACCAGCCCTACACCTTACATTACGCCGTTGCCTACTACTGGCGTGTACTCTGGCACTGACCCGCGCATCAGCACGTAGCCTTACCCTCCCGCGTTTCCGTACCCTGACCTGTGCCCTAAGCCTTGCCGTTCCCTAACCCTAACCCTAGCCCAGAACGCAAATCCACCACCAGCCCTACACCTTACCCTACGCCGTTGCCTACTCCTGGCCTATACTCTGGCACTGAACCGTGCATCAGCACGTAGCCTTAACCTCCCGCATTTCTGTACCCTGACCTGTGCCCTAAGCCTTGCCGTTCCCTAACCCTAACCCACCCCAGAACGCAAATCCACCACCAGCCCTACACTTTATCCTACGCCGTTGCCTACTCCTGGCCCGTACGCTGGCACTGACACGTGCGTCAGCACGGAACCCGACCCTCCCACGTTTCCGTACCCTCACATGTGCCCTAAGCCTTGCCGTTCCCTAACACTAACCCTAGCCTGGAACGGAAACCAACCTCCAGCCCTACACCTTACCATACGCCGTTGCCTACTCCTGGCCCGTACGCTGGCACAAACCCGTTCGTCAGCACCTAGCCTGACCCTTCCACGTTTCCGTACCCTCACCTGTGCCCTAAGCATTGCCGTTCCCTAACCGTAACCCTAGCCCCGAACGGAAACCCACCACCAGCCCTACACGTTACCTTACGCCGTAACTTATTCCTGGCCCGTACGCTGGCACTGAAACGTGCGTCAGCATGTAGCCTGACCCTCCCACATTTAGGTACCCTCACCTGTGCCCTAAACCTTGCCGTTCCCTTACCCTAACCCTAGCCTGGAACGGAAACCAACCACCAGCCCTACATCTTACCTTACGCCGTTGCCTACCCCTAGCCCGTACGCTGGCACTGACACGTGCATCAGCACGTAGCCTGACCGTCCCACGTTTCTGTAACCTCACGTGTGCCCTAAGCCTTGCCGTTCCCTAACCCTAACCCTAGCCCGGAACGGAAACCCACCACCAGCCGTACACCTTACCTTACGCTGTACCCTATTCCTGGCCCGTACGCTGGCACTGAACCGTGCGTCAGCACGTAGCCTGACCCTCCCACGTTTCCGTACCCTCTCCTTTGCCCTAAGACTTGCCGTTCTCTAACCCTAACCCTAGCCCGGATTAGAAACCCACCACCAGCCCTACACCTTACCTTACGCCGTACCCTATTCCTGGCCAGTACGCTGGCACTGAACAGTGCGTCAGCCCGTAGCCTGACCCTCCCAAGTTTCCGTACTCTCACCTGTGCCCTAAGCCTTGCCGTTCCCTAACCCTAACCCTAGCCCGGAATAGAAACCCACCACCAGCCCTACACCTTACATTACGCCGTACCCTACTCCTGACCCGTACGCTGGCACTGACCCGTGCGTCAGCACGTAGCCTGACCCTCCCACGTTTCCATACCCTCACCTGTGCGCTAAGCCTTGCCGTTCCCTAACCCTAACCCTAGCCCGGAACGCAAATCCACCACCAGCCCTACACTGTATCCTATGCCGTTGCCTATTCCTGGCCCATACGCTGGCACTGACCCTTGCGTCATCACGTAGCCCGTCCCTCCCACGTTTCCGTACCCTCACCTGTGCCCTAAGCCTTGCCGTTCCCTAACCCTAACCCTAGCCTGGAACGGAAACCAACCACCAGCCCTACACCTTACCCTACGCCGATGCCTACTACTGGCGTGTACTCTGGCACTGACCCGCGCATCAGCACGTAGCCTTACCATCCCGCGTTTCTGTACCCTGACCTGTGCCCTAAGCCTTGCCGTTCCCTAACCCTAACCCTAGCCCAGAACGCAAATCCACCACCAGCCCTACACTTTATCCTACGCCGTTGCCTACTCCTGGCACGTATGCTGGCACTGACCCGTGCGTCAGCACGGAGCCCGACCCTCCCACGTTTCCGTACCCTCACATGTGCCCTAAATCTTGCCGTTCCCTAACCCTAACCCTAGCCCGGAACGAAAACCCACCACCAGCCGTAAACCTTACCTTACGCCGTACCCTATTCCTGGCACGTACGCTGGCACTGAACCGTGCGTCAGCACGTAGCCTGACTCTCCCACGTTTCCGTACACTCTCCTTTGCCCTAAGACTTCCCGTTCCCTAACCCTAACCCTAGCCCGGATTAGAAACCCACCACCAGCCCTACACCTTACCTTACGCCGTACCCTATTCCTGGACGGTACGCTGGCACTGAACAGTGCGTCAGCACGTAGCCTGACCCTCCCAAGTTTCCGTACCCTCAACTGTGCCCTAAGTCTTGCCGTTCCCTAACCCTAACCCTAGCCCGGAATAGAAACCCACCACCAGCCCTACACCTTACATTACGCCGTACCCTACTCCTGACCCGTACGCTGGCACTGACCCGTGCGGCAGCACGTAACCTGAGCCTCCCACGTTTCCATAACCTCACCTGTGCCCTAAGCCTTGCCGTTCCCTAACCCTAACCCTAGCCCGGAACGCAAATCCACCACCAGCCCTACACTGTATCCTATGCCGTTGCCTACTCCTGGTACGTACGCTGGCACTGACACGTGCGTCAGCACGTAGCCCGTCCCTCCCACGTTTCCGTACCCACACCTGTGCCCTAAGACTTGCCGTTCCCTAACCCTTACCCTAGCCTGGAATGGAAACCAACCACCAGCCCTACACCTTACCTTAGGCCGTTGCCTACTCCTGGCCCGTACGCTGGCACTGACCCGTGTGTCAGCACGTAGCCCCACTCTCCCACGTTTCCGTACCCTCACCTCTGCCCTAAGCCTTGCCGTTCCCTAACCCTAACCCTAGCCTGGAACGGAAACCAACCACCAGCCCTACACCTTACCTTACGCCGTTGCCTACTCCTGGCCCGTACGCTGGCATTAACCCGTGCGTCAGCACGTAGCCTGACCCTCCCACGTTTCCGTACCCTCACCTGTGCCCTAAGCCTTGCGGTTCCCAGCCCTAACCCTAGCCCGGAATGGAAACCCACCACCAGCCCAACACCTTACCCTACGCCATTGCCTACTACTGGCGTGTACTCTGGCACTGACCCGCGCATCAGCACGTAGCCTTACACTCCCGCGTTTCCGTACCCTGACCTGTGCCCTAAGCCTTGCCGTTCCCTAACCCTAACCCTAGCCCGGAACGGAAAACCACCACCAGCCCTACACCTTACATTACGCCGTTGCCTACTCCTCACCCGTACGCTGGCATTGACCCGTGCGTAAGCACGTAGCCTGACACTCCCACGTTTACGTACCCTCACCTGTGCCCTAAGCCTTGCCGTTCCCTAACCCTAACCCTAGCCCGGAACGGAAACCCACCACCAGCCCTACACCTTACCCGACGCCGTTGCCTACTCCTGGCCTGTACTCTGGCACTGAACTGTGCATCAGCACGTACCCTTACCCTCCCGTGTTTCTGTACCCTGACCTGTGCCCTAAGCCATGACGTTCCCTAACCCTTACCCTAGCCCAGAACGCAAATCCACCACCAGCCCTACACTTTACCCTACGCCGTTGCCTACTCCTGGCCCGTACGCTGGCACTGACCCGTGCGTCAGCACGGAGCCCGACCCTCCCACGTTTCCGTACCCTCACCTGTGCACTAAGCCTTGCCGTTCCCTAACCCTAACCCTAGCCTGGAACGGAAACCAACCACCAGCCCTACACCTTACCTTACGCCGTTGCCTACTCCTGGCCCGTACGCAGGCACGAACCCGTGCGTCAGCACGTAGCCTGACCCTCCCACGTTTCCGTACCCTCACCTGTGCCCTAAGCCTTGCCGTTCCCTAACCCTAACCCTAGACCCGAACGGAAACCCACCACCAGCCCTACAACTTATCTTACGCCGTAACTTATTCCTGGCCCGTACGCTCGCACTGAACCGTGCGTCAGCATGTAGCCTGACACTCCCACGTTTCGGTACCCTCACCTGTGCCCTAAGCTTTGCCGTTCCCTTACCCTAACCCTAGCCTGGAACGGAAACCAACCACCAGCCCTACATCTTACCTTACGCCCTTGCCTACACCTGGCCCGTACGCTGGCACTGACACGTGCGTCAGCACGTAGCCTGACGCTCCCACGTTTCCGTACCCTCACCTGTGCCCTAAGCCTTGCCGTTCCCTAACCATAACCCTAGCCAGGAACGGAAACCCACCACCAGCCCTACACCTTACCTTACGCCGTAACCTATTCCTGGCCCGTACGCTGGCACTGAACCGTGCGTCAGCATGTAGCCTGACCCTCCCACGTTTCCGTACCCTCACCTGTGCCCTAAGCCTTGCCTTTCCCTAACCCTAACCCTAGCCCGGAATAGAAACCCACCACCAGCCCTACAACTTACCTTACGCCGTATCCTACTCCTGACCCGTACGCTGGCACAGAACCATGCGTTAGCACGTAGTCTGAGCCTCCAAAGTTTCCGTACCCTCACCTGTGCCCTAAGCCTTGACGTTCCCTAACCCTAACCCTAGCCCGGAACGGAAACCAACCACCAGCCCTACACCTTACCTTACGCCGTTGCCTACTACTGGCCTGTACTCTGGCACTGACCCGTGCATCAGCACGTAGCCTTACCCTCCAGCGTTTCCGTACCCTGACCTGTGCCCTAAGCCTTGCCGTTCCCTAACCCTAACCCTAGCCCGGAACGGAAACCCACCACTAGCCCTACAACTTACCTTACGCCGTTCCCTATTCCTGGCCCGTATGCTGGCACTGAACCGTGCCTCAGCACGTAGCCTGACCCTCCCACGTTTCCGTACCCTCACCTTGCCCTAAGCCTTGCCGTTCCCTAACACTAACCCTAGCCTAGAACGGAAACCAACCACCAGCCGTACACCTTACCTTACGCCGTTGCCTACTCCTGGCCCGTATGCTGGCATTGACCCGTGCGTCAGCACGTAGCCGGACCCTCCCACGTCTCCGTACCCTCACCTGTGCCCTAAGTCTTGCCGTTCCCTAACCCTAACCCTAGCCCGGAACGGAAACCCACCACCAGCCCTACACCTTACCCTACGCCGTTGCCTACTCCTGGCCTGTACTCTGGCACTGACCCGCGCATCAGCACGTAGCCTAACCCTCCCGCGTTTCCGTACCCTGACCAGTGCCCTAAGCCTTGCCGTTCCCTAACCCTAACCCTAGCCCAGAACGCAAATCCACCACCAGCCCTACACTTTATCCTTCGCCGTTGCCTACTCCTGGCCCGTACGCTGGCACTGACCCGTGCGTGAGCACGGAGCCCGACCCTCCCATGTTTCCGTACCCTCACCTGTGCCCTAAGCCTTGCCGTTCCCTAACCCGAACCCTAGACTGGAACGGAAACCAACCACCAGCCCTACACCTTACCTTACGCCGTTGCCTACTCCTGGCCCGTACGCTGGCACGAACACGTGCGTCAGCACGTAGCCTGACCCTCCCAAGTTTCCTTACCCTCACCTGTGCCCTAAGCCTTGCCGTTCCCTAACCCTAACCCTAGCCCCGAACGGAAACCCACCACCAGCCCTACACCTTACCTTACGCCGTAACTTATTCCTGGCCCGTACGCTGGCACTGAACCGTGCGTCAGCATGTAGCCTGACCCTCTCACATTTCGGTACCCTCACCTGTGCCCTAAGCCTTGCCGTTCCCTTACCCTAACCCTAGCCTTGAACGGAAACTAACCACCACCCCTACATCTTACCTTACGCCGTTGCCTAACCCTGGCCCGTACGCTGGCACTGACACGTGCATCAGCACGTAGCCTGACCCTCCCAAGTTTCCTTACCCTCACCTGTGCCCTAAGCCTTGCCGTTCCCTAACCCTAACCCTAGCCCGGAACGGAAACCCACCACCAGCCGTACACCTTACCTTACGCCGTACCCTATTCCTGGCCCGTACGCTGGCACTGAACCGTGCGTCAGGACGTAGCCTGACCCTCCCACGTTTCCGTACCCTCTCCTTTGCCCTAAGACTTGCCGTTCCCTAACCCTAACCCTAGCCCGGATTAGAAACCCACCACCAGCCCTACACCTTACCTTACGCCTTACCCTATTCCTGGCCCGTACGCTGGCGCTGAACAGTGCGTCAGCACGTAGCCTGACCCTCCCAAGTTTCCGTACCCTCACCTGTGCCCTAAGCCTTGCCGATCCCTAACCCTAAACCTAGCCCGGAATAGAAACCCACCACCAGCCCTACACCTTACATTACGCCGTACCCTACTCCTGACCCGTACTCTGGCACTGACCCATGCGTCAGCACGTAGCCTGACCCTCCCACGTTTCCATACCCTCACCTGTGCCCTAAGCCTTGCCGTTCACTAACCCTAACCCTAGCCCGGAACGCAAATCCACCACCAGCCCTCCACTGTATCCTATGCCATTGCCTACTCCTGGCCCGTACGCTGGCACTGACCCTTGCATCAGCACGTAGCCTGACCCTCCCAAGTTTCCTTACCCTCACCTGTGCCCTAAGCCTTGCCGTTCCCTAACCCTAACCCTAGCCCCGAACGGAAACCCACCACCAGCCCTACACCTTACCTTACGCCGTAACTTATTCCTGGCCCGTACGCTGGCACTGAACCGTGCGTCAGCATGTAGCCTGACCCTCTCACATTTCGGTACCCTCACCTGTGCCCTAAGACTTGCCATTCCCTTACCCTAACCCTAGCCTTGAACGGAAACCAACCACCACCCCTACATCTTACCTTACGCCGTTGCCTAACCCTGGCCCGTACGCTGGCACTGACACGTGCATCAGCACGTAGCCTGACCGTCCCACGTTTCTGTAACCTCACCTGTGACCTAAGCCTTGCCGTTCCCTAACCCTAACCCTAGCCCGGAACGGAAACCCACCACCAGCCGTACACCTTACCTTACGCCGTACCCTATTCCTGGCCCGTACGCTGGCACTGAACCGTGCGTCAGGACGTAGCCTGACCCTCCCACGTTTCCGTACCCTCTCCTTTGCCCTAAGACTTGCCGTTCCCTAACACTAACCCTAGCCTGGAAAGGAAATCATCAACAAGCCCTACACTTTACCTTACGCCGTTGCCTACTCCTGGCCCGTACGCAGGCACTGACTCGTGTGTCAGCACGTAGCCCGACCCTCCCACGTTTCCGTACCCTCACCTGTGCCCTAAGCCTTGCCGTTCCCTAACACTAACCCTAGCCTGGAAAGGAAATCATCAACAAGCCCTACACTTTACCTTACGCCGTACCCTACTCCTGGCCCGTACGCTGGCACCTACCCGTGCGTCAGCACATAGCCTGACGCTCTCACTTTTCCGTACCCTCACCTGTGCCCTAAGCCTTGCCGTTCCCTAACCATAACCCTAGCCGGAACGGAAACCCACCACCAGCCGTACACCTTAACTTACGCCGTTCCCTATTCCTGGCCCGTACGCTGGCACTGAACCGTGCGTTAGCACGTAGCGTGACCCTCCAACGTATCCATTCCCTCACCTGTGCCCTAAGCCTTGCCGTTCCCTAACCCTAACCCTAGCCAGGAACGCAAATCCACCACCAGCCCTACACTTTATCCTACGACGTTGCCTACTCCTGGCCCGTACGCTGGCACTGACCAGTGCGTCAGCACGTAGCCTGACCCTCCCAAGTTTCCGTACCCTCACCTGTGCCCTTACCCTTGCCGTTCCCTAACCCTAACCCTAGCCTGGAACGGAAACCAACCACCATCCCTACACCTTACCTTACACCGTTGCCTACTACTGGCCTGTACTCTGGCACTGACCCGTGCATCAGCACGTAGCCTTAACCTCCCTCGTTTCCGTACCCTGACCTGTGCCCTAAGCCTTGCCGTTCCCTAACCCTAACCCTAGCCCGGATCGGAAACCCACCACCAGCCCTACACCTTACCTTACCCCGTTCCCTATTCCTGGCCCGTATGCTGGCACTGAAACGTGCGTCAGCACGGAGCCCGACCCTCCCACGTTTCCGTACCCTCACCTGTGCCCTAAGCCTTGCCGTTCCCTAACCCTAACCCTAGCCTGGAACGGAAACCAACCACCAGCCCTACACCCTACATTACGCCGTAACTTATTCCTGGCCCGTACGCTGGCACTGAACCGTGCGTCAGCATGTAGCCTGACACTCCCACGTTTCGGTACCCTCACCTGTGCCCTAAGCCTTGCCGTTCCCTTACCCTAACCCTAGCCTGGAACGGAAACCAACCACCAGCCCTACATCTTACCTTACGCCCTTGCCTACACCTGGCCCGTACGCTGCCACTGACACGTACGTCAGCACGTAGCCTGACCGTCCGACGTTTCTGTAACCTCACCTGTGCCCTAAGCCTTGCCGTTCCCTAACCCTAACCCTAGCCCAGAACGCAAATCCACCACCAGCCCTACACTTTATCCTACGCCGTTGCCTACTCCTGGCCCGTACGCTGGCACTGACCCATGCGTCAGCACGGAGCCCGACCCTCCCACGTTTCCGTACCCTCACCTGTGCCCTAAGCCTTGCCGTTCCCTAACCCTAACCCTAGCCTGGAACGGAAACCAACCACCAGCCCTACACCTTACCTTACGCCGTAACTTATTCCTGGCCCGTACGCTGGCACTGAACCGTGCGTCAGCATGTAGCCTGACACTCCCACGTTTCGGTACCCTCACCTGTGCCCTAAGCCTTGCCGTTCCCTTACCCTAACCCTAGCCTGGAACGGAAACCAACCACCAGCCCTACATCTTACCTTACGCCCTTGCCTACACCTGGCCCGTACGCTGGCACTGACACGTGCGTCAGCACGTAGCCTGACCGTCCGACGTTTCTGTAACCTCACCTGTGCCCTAAGCCTTGCCGTTCCCTAACACTAACCCTAGCCCGGAACGGAAACCCACCACCAGCCGTACACCTTACCTTACGCCGTACCCTATTCCTGGCCCGTACGCTGGCACTGAACCGTGCGTCAGCACGTAGCCTGACCTTCCCAAGTTTCCGTACCCTCTCCTGTGCCCTAAGCCTTGCCGTTCCCTAACCCTAACCCTAGCCCGGAATAGAAACCCACCACCAGCCCTACACCTTACATTACGCCGTACCCTACTCCTGACCCGTACGCTGGCACTGACCCGTGCGTCAGCACGTAACCTGAGCCTCCCACGTTTCCATAACCTCACCTGTGCCCTAAGCCTTGCCATTCCCTAACCCTAACCCTAGCCCGGAACGCAAATCCACCACCAGACCTACACTGTATCCTATGCCGTTGCCTACTCCTGGCCCGTACGATGGCACTGACCCGTGCGTCAGCACGTAGCCCGTCCCTCCCACGTTTCCGTACCCACACCTGTGCCCTAAGCCTTGCCGTTCCCTAACCCTAACCCTAGCCTGGAACGGAAACCAAACACCAGCCCTACACCATACCTTACGCCGTTGCGTACTCCTGGCCCGTACGCTGGCACTGACCCGTGCGTCAGCACGTAGCCCGTCCCTCCCACGTTTCCGTACCCACACCTGTGCCCTAAGCCTTGCCGTTCCCTAACACTAACCCAAGCCTGGAACGGAAACCCACCACCAGCCCTACACCTTACCCTACACCGTTGCCTACTCCTGGCCTGTACTCTGGCACTGACCCGTGCATCAGCACGTAGCCTTACCCTCCCGCGTTTCCGTACCCTGACCAGTGCCCTAAGCCTTGCCGTTCCCTAACCCTAACCCTAGCCCAAAACGCAAATCCATCACCAGCCCTAAACTTTATCCTACGCCGTTGCTTACACCTGGCCCGTACGCTGGCACTGACCAGTGCGTCATCACGTAGCCCGACACTCCCACGTTTCCGTACCCTCACCTGTGCCCTAAGCCTTGCCATTCCCTAACCCTAACCCTAGCCCGGAATAGAAACCCACCAACAGCCCTACACCATACCTTACGCCGTACCCTACTACTGACCCGTACGCAGGCACTGATCCGTGCGTCAGCTTGTAGCCTGACCCTCCCACGTTTTGGTAACCTCACCTGTGCCCTAAGCCTTGCCGTTCCCTAACTCTAACCCTAGCCCCGAACGGAAACCCACCACCAGCCCTACACCTTACCTTACGTCGTAACCTATTCCTGGCCCTTACGCTGGCACTGAACCGTGCGTCAGCATGTAGCCTGACCCTCCCAGGTTTCCGTACCCTCACCTGTGCCCTAAGCCTTGCCGTTCCCTTACACTAACCCTAGCCTGGAACGGAAACCAACCACCAGCCCTACATCTTACCTTACGTCGTTGCCTTCTCGTGGCCCGTACGCTGGCAGTGACACGTGCGTCAGCACGTAGCCTGACCGTCCCACGTTTCTGTAACCTCACGTGTGTCCTAAGCCTTGCCTTTCCCTAACCCAAACCCTGGCCCGGAATGGTAACCTACCACCAGCCCTACAACTTACTGTACACCGTTGCCTAATCCTGGCCTGTACTCTGGCACTGACTCGTGCATCAGCACGTAGCCTTACCCTCCCGCGTTTCCGTTCCCTTACCAGTGCCCTAAGCCTTGCCGTTCCCTAACCCTAACCCTAGCCTGGAACGGAAACCAACCTCCAGCCCTACACCTTACTGTACACCGTTGCCTACTACTGGCATGTACTCTGGCACTGACCCGTGCATCATCACGTAGCCTTACCCTCCCGCGTTTCCGTACCCTGACCTGTGCCCTAAGCCTTGCCATTCCCTAACCCTAACCCTAGCCCGGAACTGAAACCCACCACCATCCCTACAACTTACCTTATGCCGTTCCCTATTCCTGGCCCGTATGCTGGCACTGAACCGTGCGTCAGCACGTAGCCTGAACCTCCCACGTTTCCGTACCCTCACCTGTGCCCTAAGCCTTGCCGTTCCCTAACCCTAACCCTAGCCTGGTACGGAAACCAACCACCAGCCGTACACCTTACCTTACGCCGTTGCCTACTCCTCGCCCGTACGCTGGCATTGACCCGTGCGTCAGCACGTAGCCTGACCCTCCCACGTTTACGTACCCTCACCTGTGCCCTAAGCCTTGCCGTTCCCTAACCTTAACCCTAGCCCGGAACGGAAACCCACCACCAGACATACACCTTACCTTACGCCGTTGCCTACTACTGGCCTGTACTCTGGCACTGACCCGTGCATCAGCACGTAGCCTTACCCTCCCGCGTTTACGTACCCTGACCTGTGCCCTAAGCCTTGCCATTCCCTAACCCTAACCCTAGCCCGGAACTGAAACCCACCACCAGCCCTACAACTTACCTTATGCCGTTCCCTATTCCTGGCCCGTATGCTGGCACTGAACCATGCGTCAGCACGTAGCCTGACCCTCCCACGTTTCCGTACCCTCACCTGTGCCCTAAGCCTTGCCGTTCCCTAACCCTAACCCTAGCCTGGTACGGAAACCAACCACCAACCGTACACCTTACCTTACGCCGTTGCCTACTCCTCGCCCGTACGCTGGCATTGACCCGTGCGTCAGCACGTAGCCTGACCCTCCCACGTTTACGTACCCTCACCTGTGCCCTAAGCCTTGCCGTTCCCTAACCTTAACCCTAGCCCGGAACGGAAACCCACCACCAGCCCTAAACTTTACCTTACGCCGTTGCCTACTCCTCGACCGTACGCTGGCATTGACCCGTGCGTCAGCAAGTAGCCTGACACTCCCACGTTTACGTACCCTCACCTGTGCCCTAAGCCTTGCCGTTCCGTAACCCTAACCCTAGCCCGGAACGGAAACCCACCACCAGTCCTACACCTTACCCGACGCCGTTGCCTACTCCTGGCCTGTACTCTGGCACTGAACCGTGCATCAGCACGTAGCCTTACCCTCCCGCGTTTCTGTACCCTGACCTGTGCCCTAAGCCTTGCCGTTCCCTAACCCTAACCCTAGCCCAGAACGCAAATCCACCACCAGCCCTACACTTTATCCTACGCCGTTGCCTACTCCTGGCCCATACGCTGGCACTGACCCGTGCGTCAGCACGGAACCCGACCCTCCCACGTTTCCGTACCCTCACCTATGCCCTAAGCCTTGCCGTTCCCTAACCCTAACCCTAGCCTGGAACGGAAACCAACCACCAGCCCTACACCTTACATTACGCCGTTGCCTACTCCTGGCCCGTACGCTGGCACGAACCCGTGCGTCAGCACGTAGCCTTACCCTCCCACGTTTCCGTACCCTCACCTGTACCCTAAGCCTTGCCGTTCCCTAACCCTAACCCTAGCCCCGAACA
The DNA here is from genome assembly GCF_964165515.1 of Mesoplodon bidens. Classification (NCBI taxonomy): domain Eukaryota; kingdom Metazoa; phylum Chordata; class Mammalia; order Artiodactyla; family Ziphiidae; genus Mesoplodon; species Mesoplodon bidens. The sequence continues at coordinate 196,176 of NW_027672042.1, read as the reverse complement.
GAAACCCACCACCAGCCCTACACCTTACCTTACGCCGTAACTTATTCCTGGCCCGTACGCTGGCACTGAACCTTGCGTCAGCATGTAGCCTGACACTCCCACGTTTCGGTACCCTCACCTGTGCCCTAAGCCTTGCCGTTCCCTTACCCTAACCCTAGCCTGGAACGGAAACCAACCACCAGCACTACATCTTACCTTACGCCCTTGCCTACACCTGGCCCGTACGCTGGCACTGACACGTGCGTCAGCACGTAGCCTGACCGTCCGACGTTTCTGTAACCTCACCTGTGCCCTAAGCCTTGCCGTTCCCTAACCCTAACCCTAGACCGGAACAGAAACCCACCACCAGCCGTACACCTTACCTTACGCCGTACCCTATTCCTGGCCCGTACGCTGGCACTGAACCGTGCGTCAGCACGTAGCCTGACCTTCCCAAGTTTCCGTACCCTCACCTATGCCCTAAGCCTTGCCGTTCCCTAACCCTAACCCTAGACCGGAATAGAAACCCACCACCAGCCCTACACCTTACATTACGCCGTACCCTACTCCTGACCCGTACGCTGGCACTGACCCGTGCGTCAGCACGTAACCTGATCCTCCCACGTTTCCATAACCTCACCTGTGCCCTAAGCCTTGCCATTCCCTAACCCTAACCCTAGCCCGGAACGCAAATCCACTACCAGCCCTACACTGTATCCTATGCCGTTGCCTACTCCTGGCCCGTACGATGGCACTGACCCGTGCGTCAGCACGTAGCCCGTCCCTCCCACGTTTCCGTACCCACACCTGTGCCCTAAGCCTTGCCGTTCCCTAACCCTAACCCTAGCCTGGTACGGAAACCAACCACGAGCCCTACACCTTACCTTACGCCGTTGCGTACTCCTGGCCCGTACGCTGGCTTTGACCCGTGTGTCAGCACGTAGCCCGACCCTCTGACGTTTCCGTACCCTCAACTGTGCCCTAAGCCTTGCCGTTCCCTAACCCTAACCCTAGCCTGGAAAGGAAATCATAAACAAGCCCTACACTTTACCTTACGCCGTACCCTACTCCTGGCCCGTACGCTGGCACTGACCCGTGCGTCAGCACTTAGCCTGACGCTCCCACGTTTCCGTACCCTCACCTGTGCCCTAAGCCTTGCCGTTCCCTAACCATAACCCTAGCCCGGAACGGAAACCCACCACCAGCCCTACACCTTACCTTACGCCGTAACCTATTCCTGGCCCGTACGCTGGCACTGAAACCTGCGTCAGCATGTAGCCTGACCCTCCCACGTTTCCGTACCCTCACCTGTGCCCTAAGCCTTGCCTTTCCCTAACCCTAACCCTAGCCCGGAATAGAAACCCACCACCAGCCCTACACCTTACCTTACGCCGTATCCTACTCCTGACCCGTACGCTGGCACTGAACCATGCGTCAGCACGTAGTCTGAGCCTCCAAAGTTTCCGTACCCTCACATGTGCCCTAAGCCTTGAAGTTCCCTAACCCTAAGCCTGGCCCGGAACGGAAACCCACCACCAGCCCTACACCTTAACTTACGCCGTTCACTATTCCTGGCCCGTACGCTGGCACTGAAGCGTGCGTCAGCACGTAGCCTGACCCTCCCACGTTTCCGTTCCCTCACCTGTGCCCTAAGTCTTGCCGTTCCCTAACCCTAACCCTAGCCAGGAACGCAAATCCACCACCAGCCCTACAGTTTATCCTAGGACGTTGCCTACTCCTGGCCCGTACGCTGGCACTGACCAGTGCGTCAACACGTAGCCTGACCCTCCCACGTTTCCGTACCCTCACCTGTGCCCTAAGCCTTGCCGTTCCCTAACCCTAACCCTAGCCTGGAACGGAAACCAACCTCCAGCCCTACACCTTACCTTACGCCGTTGCCTACTACTGGCCTGTACTCTGGCACTGAACCATGCATCAGCACGTAGCCTTAACCTCCCGCGTTTCCGTACCCTGACCTGTGCCCTAAGCCTTGCCGTTCCCTAACCCTAACCCTAGCCCGGAACGGAAATCCACCACCAGCCCTACACCTTACCTTACGCCGTTCCCTATTCCTGGCCCGTATGCTGGCACTGAACCGTGCGTCAGCACGTAGCCTGACCCTCCCACGTTTCCGTACCCTCACCTGTGCCCTAAGCCTTGCCGTTCCCTAACCCTAACCCTAGCCTGGAACGGAAACCAACCACCAGCCGTACACCTTACCTTACGCCGTTGCCTACTCCTGGCCCGTACGCTGGCATTGACCCGTGCGTCAGCACGTAGCCTGACCCTCCCACGTTTATGTACCCTCACCTGTGCCCTAAGCCTTGCCGTTCCCTAACCCTAACCATAGCCTGGAACGGAAACCAACCACCAGCCCTGCACCTTACCTTACGCCGTTGCCTACTCCTCGCCCATACGCTGGCACTGACACGTGCGTCAGCACGTAGCCTGACCCTCCCACGTTTCCATACCTTCACCTGCGCCCTAAGCCTTGCCGTACCCTAACACTAACCCTAGCACGGAACGGAAACCCACCACCAGCCCTACACCTTACCCTACACCGTTGCCTACTCCTGGCCTGTACTCTGGCACTGACCCGTGCATCAGCACGTAGCCTTACCCTCCCGCGTTTCCGTACCCTGACCAGTCCCCTAAGCCTTGCCGTTCCCTAACCCTAACCCTAGCCCAAAACGCAAATCCATCACCAGCCCTACACTTTATCCTACGCCGTTGCCTACACCTGGCCCGTACGCTGGCACTGACCAGTGCGTCATCACGTAGCCCGACCCTCCCACGTTTCCGTACCCTCACCTGTGCCCTAAGCCTTGCCATTCCCTAACCCTAACCCTAGCCCGGAATAGAAACCCACCACCAGCCCTACACCATACCTTACGCCGTACCCTACTACTGACCCGTACGCTGGCACTGATCCGTGCGTCAGCACGTAGCCTGACCCTCCCACGTTTCCGTACCCTCACCTGTGCCCTAAGCCTTGCCATTCCCTAACCCTAACCCTAGCCCGGAATAGAAACCCACCACCAGCCCTACACCATACCTTACGCCGTACCCTACTACTGATCCGTACGCTGGCACTGATCCGTGCGTCAGCACGTAGCCTGACCCTCCCACGTTTTGGTAACCTCACCTGTTCCCTAAGCCTTGCCGTTCCTTAACCCAAACCCTAGCCCGGAACGGTAATCTACCACCAGCCCTACACCTTACCGTACGCCGTTGCCTACTCGTGGCCTGTACTCTGGCACTGACCCGTGCATCAGCACGTAGCCTTACCCTCCCGGGTTTCCGTTCCCTGACCAGTGCCCTAAGCATTGCCGTTCCCTAACCCTAACCCTAGCCCAGAACACAAATCCACCACCAGCCCTACACTTTATCCTACGCCGTTGCCTAATCCTGGCCCGTACGCTGGCACTGACCCGTGCGTCAGCACGTAGCCTGACCCTCCCACGTTTCCGTACCCTCACCTTTGCCCTAAGACTTGCCGTTCCCTAACCCTAACCCTAGACCGGATTAGAAACCCACCACCAGCCCTACACTTTACCTTACGCCGTACCCTATTCCTGGCCCGTACGCTGGCACTGACCCGTTCGTCAGCACGTAGCCTGACCCTCCCACGTTTCCGTACTTTCACCTGTTTCCTAAGACTTGCCGTTCCCTAACCCTAACCCTAGCCCTGAACGTAAACCCACCACCAGCCCTACACCTTACCATATGCCGTTGCCTACTCCTGGCCTGTACTCTGGCACTGACCCGTTCATCAGCACGTAGCCTTACCCACCCGCATTTCCGTAACCTGACCTGCGCCCTAAGCCTTGCCGTTCCCTAACCCTAACCCTAGCCCAGAACGCAAATCCACCACCAGCCCTACACTTTATCCTACGCCGTTGCCTACTCCTGGCCCGTATGCGGGCACTGACCCGTGCGTCAGCACTTAGCCCGACCCTCCCACGTTTCCGTACCCTCACCTGTGCCCTAAGCCTTGCCGTTCACTAACCCTAACCCTAGCCCGGAATGGAAACCCACCACCAGCCTTACACCATACCTTACGCTGTTCCCTATTCCTGGCCCGTACGCTGGCACTGACCCGTGTGTCAGCACGTAGCCTGACCCTCCCACGTTTCTGTACCCTCAACAGTGCCCTAAGCCTTGCCGTTCCCTAACCCTAACCCTAAACCTAGCCTGGAACGGAAATCCACCAACAGCCCTACACCATACCCTACGCCGTAGCCTACTCCTGGCCCATACGCTGGGACTAACCCGTGTGTCAGCACGTAGCCGGCCTCTCCCACGTTTCCGTACACTCATCTGTGCCCTAAGCCTTGCCGTTCCCTAACCCTAACCCTAGCCCTGAAAGGAAACGCACTACCAGCCCTACACCTTACCCTACGCCGTTGCGTACTCCTGCCCTGTACGCTGGCACTAACCCGTGCGTCAGCACGTAGCCTGACCCTCCCACGTTTCCATACCCTCACCTGTTCCCTAAGCCTTGCCGTTCCCTAACCCTAACACTAGCCCGAAACGGAAACCCACCGCCAGCCCTAAACCTACCCCTACGCCTTACCCTACTCTTGGCCCGTATGCTGGCCCTGACCCGTGCGTCAGCACGTAGCCTGACCATCCCACGTTTCCGTACCCTCACCTGTGCCCTAAGACTTGCAGTTCCCTAACCCTAACCCTAGCACGGAAAGGAAATCCACCAAAAGCCCTATACCATACCCTACGCCGTAGCATACTCGTGGCCCGTACGCTGGCACTGACCCATGTGTCAGCACGTAGCTGGCCTCTCTAACGTTTACGTACCCTCACCTGTGCCCTAAGCCTTGCCGTTCCCTAACCCTAGCCCTGTACGGAAACCCACCACCAGCCCTACACCTCACCCTACGCCGTACACTACTCCTGGCCCGTACGCTGGCACTGAACCGTCCGTCTGCACGTAGCCTACCTCTCCCACGTTGCCGTACACTCACCTGTGCCCTAAGTATTGCCGTTCCCTAACCCTAACTCTAGCTCGAAACAGAGATGCACCAGCAGCCCTACAACTTACCCTACGTTGAAGCCTACTCCTGCCCGGAAGCTGGCACTGACCCGTGCGTGAGCACGTAGCCTGACCCTCCCACGTTTCTGTACCCTCGCCTGTGCCCTAAGCCTTGCCGTTCGCTAACCCTAACCATAGCCCGGAACGGAAACCCACCACCGGAACTACACCTTACCCTATGCCGTAGCCTACACCTGGCCCGGACGCTGTCACTGACCTGTGCGTCAGCACGTAGCCTGACCCTCCCATGTTTCCGTAACCTCACCTGTGCCCTAAGCCTTGCCATTCCCTAACCCTAACCCTAGCCCGGAAAGGAAATCCACCACCAGCCCTAAAGCTTACCCTACGCCGTAGCCAACTCCTAGCCAGTATGCTGGCACTGACCCGTTCGTCAGCATGTAGCCTGCCCCTCACACGTTTCCATACCCTCACCTGTGCCCTAAGCCTTGCCGTTCGCTAACCCTAACCCTAGCCATGAACGGAAACCCACCACCAGCCCTAAACCTTACCCTATGCCATAGCCTAATCCTGTCACGTAACCTGGCACTGATCTGTGCATCAGCACGTAGCCTGACTTTCCCACGTTTCCGTACCCTCACCTGTGCCCAAAGACTTACCGTTCCCTAAACCTATCCCTAACCCGGAATGTTAACACACCACCAGCCCTACACCTTACCCTACGCCGTACCCTACTCCTGGCCCGTACGCTGGCACTGACCTGTGCGTCAGCACATAGCCTGACCCTCCCACGTTTCCGTACCTGCAGCTGTTCCCTAAGCCTTGCGGTTCCCTAGCCCTAACCGTAGCCCAGAACAGTAATGCACCACCAGCCCTACACCTTACACTACGCCGTACCATAATCCTCGCCCGTACGCTTTCACTGACACATGCGTCAGCACATATCCTGACCCTCCCACGTTTCTGTACCGTCACCTTGGCCCTAAGCCTTGCCGTTCCCTAACCATAACCCTAGCCCGGACGGAAACCTACCACCAGCCCTACACCTTACCCTACGCCGTATCCTACTCCTGGCCCATACGCTGGCACTGACACGTGAGTCAGCATGAAGCCTGTCCCTCCCACGTTTCCGTACCCTCACCTGTGACCTAAGCCTTGCCGTTCCCTAACCCTAACCCTAGCCCGGAACAGAAACCCACCACCAGCCCTACACCTTACCCTAAGCCGTTGCCTACTCCTGGCGTGTACGCTGGCACTGACCCGTGCGTCCCCACGTAGACTGACCCTCCCACGTTTCCGTACCCTCACCTGTCCCGTAAACTTTGTCGTTCCCTAACCCTAACCCTAGCCTGGAAAGGAAACCCACCACCAGCTCTACACCTTACCCTATGCCGTAGCCTCCTCCTTGCCCATACGCTGGCACTGACCCGTGCTTCCGCACGCAGCCTGACCCTCCCACGTTTCCGTACCCTCACCTGTGCCCTAAGCCTTGCCGTTCCCTAACCCTAACCCTAGCCCGGAACGGAAACCCAACACCAGCGCTACCCTTTACCTATGCTGTAGCCTACTCCTGGCCCGTAACCTGGTACTGCCCTGTGCGTCAGCACGTAGCCTGACACTCCAACTTTTACCTACCCTCACTTGGGCCCTAAGCCTTGCCGTTCCCTAACCCTTACCCTCGCCCAGAAAGGAAACGCACCACCAGCCCTACACCTTACCCTACGCCGTTGCCTACTCCTGCCCTGTACGCTGTCACTAACCCGTGTGTCAGCACATAGCCTGAACCTCCCACGTTTCCGTACCCGCACCTGTGCCCTAAGCCTTGCCGTTCACTAACCCTAACCATATCCCGGAACGGAAACCCACCCCCAGCCCTAAACTTTACGCTATGCCGTACCCTACTCCTCTCCCGTACGTTGGCACTGAACCGTGCATAAGAACGTAGCCTGACCATCCCACGTTTCCGTACCCTCACCTGTGCCCTAAGCCTTGCCATTCCCTAACCCTAACTCGAGCCCAGAACAGAGACCCACAACTTGCCCTATAACATACCCCACGCCATAGCCTACTCCTGGCCCGTACGCTGGCACTGACCCATGCGTCTGCACGTAGCCAGACGCTCCCACGTTTCTGTACCCTCACCTGTTCCCTAAGCCTTGCCGTTCCCATACCCTAAACCTAGCCCTGAATGGAAAGGCACCACAAGACCTACAACTTACCCTACGCTGTACACTACTCCTGGCCCTTACGCTGGCACTGACACGTGCGTCAGCACGTAGCCTGACCCTCCCAAGTTTCCGTACCCTCAACTGTGCCCTAAGCCTTGCCGTTCCCTAACCCTAACCCTAGCCCGGAATAGAAACCCACCACCAGCCCTACACCTTACATTACGCCGTACCCTACTCCTGACCCGTACGCTGGCACTGAACCGTGCATCAGCACGTAGCCTGAACCTCCCACGTTTCCATACCTTCACCTGTGCTCTAAGCCTTGCCTTTCCCTAACCCTAACCCTAGCCCGGAACGCAAATCCACCACCAGCCCTACACTGTATCCTATGCCGTTGCCTACTCCTGGCCCGTACGATGGCACTGACCCGTGCGTCAGCACGTAGCCCGTCCCTCCCACGTTTCCGTACCCACACCTGTGCCCTAAGCCTTGCCGTTCCCTAACCCTAACCCTAGCCTGGAACGGAAACCAACCTCCAGCCCTACACCTTACTGTACACCGTTGCCTACTACTGGCATGTACTCTGGCACTGACCCGTGCATCATCACGTAGCCTTACCCTCCCGCGTTTCCGTACCCTGACCTGTGCCCTAAGCCTTGCCATTCCCTAACCCTAACCCTAGCCCGGAACTGAAACCCACCACCATCCCTACAACTTACCTTATGCCGTTCCCTATTCCTGGCCCGTATGCTGGCACTGAACCGTGCGTCAGCACGTAGCCTGAACCTCCCACGTTTCCGTACCCTCACCTGTGCCCTAAGCCTTGCCGTTCCCTAACCCTAACCCTAGCCTGGTACGGAAACCAACCACCAGCCGTACACCTTACCTTACGCCGTTGCCTACTCCTCGCCCGTACGCTGGCATTGACCCGTGCGTCAGCACGTAGCCTGACCCTCCCACGTTTACGTACCCTCACCTGTGCCCTAAGCCTTGCCGTTCCCTAACCTTAACCCTAGCCCGGAACGGAAACCCACCACCAGACATACACCTTACCTTACGCCGTTGCCTACTACTGGCCTGTACTCTGGCACTGACCCGTGCATCAGCACGTAGCCTTACCCTCCCGCGTTTACGTACCCTGACCTGTGCCCTAAGCCTTGCCATTCCCTAACCCTAACCCTAGCCCGGAACTGAAACCCACCACCAGCCCTACAACTTACCTTATGCCGTTCCCTATTCCTGGCCCGTATGCTGGCACTGAACCATGCGTCAGCACGTAGCCTGACCCTCCCACGTTTCCGTACCCTCACCTGTGCCCTAAGCCTTGCCGTTCCCTAACCCTAACCCTAGCCTGGTACGGAAACCAACCACCAACCGTACACCTTACCTTACGCCGTTGCCTACTCCTCGCCCGTACGCTGGCATTGACCCGTGCGTCAGCACGTAGCCTGACCCTCCCACGTTTACGTACCCTCACCTGTGCCCTAAGCCTTGCCGTTCCCTAACCTTAACCCTAGCCCGGAACGGAAACCCACCACCAGCCCTAAACTTTACCTTACGCCGTTGCCTACTCCTCGACCGTACGCTGGCATTGACCCGTGCGTCAGCAAGTAGCCTGACACTCCCACGTTTACGTACCCTCACCTGTGCCCTAAGCCTTGCCGTTCCGTAACCCTAACCCTAGCCCGGAACGGAAACCCACCACCAGTCCTACACCTTACCCGACGCCGTTGCCTACTCCTGGCCTGTACTCTGGCACTGAACCGTGCATCAGCACGTAGCCTTACCCTCCCGCGTTTCTGTACCCTGACCTGTGCCCTAAGCCTTGCCGTTCCCTAACCCTAACCCTAGCCCAGAACGCAAATCCACCACCAGCCCTACACTTTATCCTACGCCGTTGCCTACTCCTGGCCCATACGCTGGCACTGACCCGTGCGTCAGCACGGAACCCGACCCTCCCACGTTTCCGTACCCTCACCTATGCCCTAAGCCTTGCCGTTCCCTAACCCTAACCCTAGCCTGGAACGGAAACCAACCACCAGCCCTACACCTTACATTACGCCGTTGCCTACTCCTGGCCCGTACGCTGGCACGAACCCGTGCGTCAGCACGTAGCCTTACCCTCCCACGTTTCCGTACCCTCACCTGTACCCTAAGCCTTGCCGTTCCCTAACCCTAACCCTAGCCCCGAACAGAAACCCACCACCAGCCCTACACCTTACCTTACGCCGTAACTTATTCCTGGCCCGTACGCTGGCACTGAACCTTGCGTCAGCATGTAGCCTGACACTCCCACGTTTCGGTACCCTCACCTGTGCCCTAAGCCTTGCCGTTCCCTTACCCTAACCCTAGCCTGGAACGGAAACCAACCACCAGCACTACATCTTACCTTACGCCCTTGCCTACACCTGGCCCGTACGCTGGCACTGACACGTGCGTCAGCACGTAGCCTGACCGTCCGACGTTTCTGTAACCTCACCTGTGCCCTAAGCCTTGCTGTTCCCTAACCCTAACCCTAGACCGGAACAGAAACCCACCACCAGCCGTACACCTTACCTTACGCCGTACCCTATTCCTGGCCCGTACGCTGGCACTGAACCGTGCGTCAGCACGTAGCCTGACCTTCCCAAGTTTCCGTACCCTCACCTATGCCCTAAGCCTTGCCGTTCCCTAACCCTAACCCTAGACCGGAATAGAAACCCACCACCAGCCCTACACCTTACATTACGCCGTACCCTACTCCTGACCCGTACGCTGGCACTGACCCGTGCGTCAGCACGTAACCTGATCCTCCCACGTTTCCATAACCTCACCTGTGCCCTAAGCCTTGCCATTCCCTAACCCTAACCCTAGCCCGGAACGCAAATCCACTACCAGCCCTACACTGTATCCTATGCCGTTGCCTACTCCTGGCCCGTACGATGGCACTGACCCGTGCGTCAGCACGTAGCCCGTCCCTCCCACGTTTCCGTACCCACACCTGTGCCCTAAGCCTTGCCGTTCCCTAACCCTAACCCTAGCCTGGTACGGAAACCAACCACGAGCCCTACACCTTACCTTACGCCGTTGCGTACTCCTGGCCCGTACGCTGGCTTTGACCCGTGTGTCAGCACGTAGCCCGACCCTCTGACGTTTCCGTACCCTCAACTGTGCCCTAAGCCTTGCCGTTCCCTAACCCTAACCCTAGCCTGGAAAGGAAATCATAAACAAGCCCTACACTTTACCTTACGCCGTACCCTACTCCTGGCCCGTACGCTGGCACTGACCCGTGCGTCAGCACTTAGCCTGACGCTCCCACGTTTCCGTACCCTCACCTGTGCCCTAAGCCTTGCCGTTCCCTAACCATAACCCTAGCCCGGAACGGAAACCCACCACCAGCCCTACACCTTACCTTACGCCGTAACCTATTCCTGGCCCGTACGCTGGCACTGAAACCTGCGTCAGCATGTAGCCTGACCCTCCCACGTTTCCGTACCCTCACCTGTGCCCTAAGCCTTGCCTTTCCCTAACCCTAACCCTAGCCCGGAATAGAAACCCACCACCAGCCCTACACCTTACCTTACGCCGTATCCTACTCCTGACCCGTACGCTGGCACTGAACCATGCGTCAGCACGTAGTCTGAGCCTCCAAAGTTTCCGTACCCTCACATGTGCCCTAAGCCTTGAAGTTCCCTAACCCTAAGCCTGGCCCGGAACGGAAACCCACCACCAGCCCTACACCTTAACTTACGCCGTTCACTATTCCTGGCCAGTACGCTGGCACTGAAGCGTGCGTCAGCACGTAGCCTGACCCTCCCACGTTTCCGTTCCCTCACCTGTGCCCTAAGTCTTGCCGTTCCCTAACCCTAACCCTAGCCAGGAACGCAAATCCACCACCAGCCCTACAGTTTATCCTAGGACGTTGCCTACTCCTGGCCCGTACGCTGGCACTGACCAGTGCGTCAACACGTAGCCTGACCCTCCCACGTTTCCGTACCCTCACCTGTGCCCTAAGCCTTGCCGTTCCCTAACCCTAACCCTAGCCTGGAACGGAAACCAACCTCCAGCCCTACACCTTACCTTACGCCGTTGCCTACTACTGGCCTGTACTCTGGCACTGAACCATGCATCAGCACGTAGCCTTAACCTCCCGCGTTTCCGTACCCTGACCTGTGCCCTAAGCCTTGCCGTTCCCTAACCCTAACCCTAGCCCGGAACGGAAATCCACCACCAGCCCTACACCTTACCTTACGCCGTTCCCTATTCCTGGCCCGTATGCTGGCACTGAACCGTGCGTCAGCACGTAGCCTGACCCTCCCACGTTTCCGTACCCTCACCTGTGCCCTAAGCCTTGCCGTTCCCTAACCCTAACCCTAGCCTGGAACGGAAACCAACCACCAGCCGTACACCTTACCTTACGCCGTTGCCTACTCCTGGCCCGTACGCTGGCATTGACCCGTGCGTCAGCACGTAGCCTGACCCTCCCACGTTTATGTACCCTCACCTGTGCCCTAAGCCTTGCCGTTCCCTAACCCTAACCATAGCCTGGAACGGAAACCAACCACCAGCCCTGCACCTTACCTTACGCCGTTGCCTACTCCTCGCCCATACGCTGGCACTGACACGTGCGTCAGCACGTAGCCTGACCCTCCCACGTTTCCATACCTTCACCTGCGCCCTAAGCCTTGCCGTACCCTAACACTAACCCTAGCACGGAACGGAAACCCACCACCAGCCCTACACCTTACCCTACACCGTTGCCTACTCCTGGCCTGTACTCTGGCACTGACCCGTGCATCAGCACGTAGCCTTACCCTCCCGCGTTTCCGTACCCTGACCAGTGCCCTAAGCCTTGCCGTTCCCTAACCCTAACCCTAGCCCAAAACGCAAATCCATCACCAGCCCTACACTTTATCCTACGCCGTTGCCTACACCTGGCCCGTACGCTGGCACTGACCAGTGCGTCATCACGTAGCCCGACCCTCCCACGTTTCCGTACCCTCACCTGTGCCCTAAGCCTTGCCATTCCCTAACCCTAACCCTAGCCCGGAATAGAAACCCACCACCAGCCCTACACCATACCTTACGCCGTACCCTACTACTGACCCGTACGCTGGCACTGATCCGTGCGTCAGCACGTAGCCTGACCCTCCCACGTTTCCGTACCCTCACCTGTGCCCTAAGCCTTGCCATTCCCTAACCCTAACCCTAGCCCGGAATAGAAACCCACCACCAGCCCTACACCATACCTTACGCCGTACCCTACTACTGATCCGTACGCTGGCACTGATCCGTGCGTCAGCACGTAGCCTGACCCTCCCACGTTTTGGTAACCTCACCTGTTCCCTAAGCCTTGCCGTTCCTTAACCCAAACCCTAGCCCGGAACGGTAATCTACCACCAGCCCTACACCTTACCGTACGCCGTTGCCTACTCGTGGCCTGTACTCTGGCACTGACCCGTGCATCAGCACGTAGCCTTACCCTCCCGGGTTTCCGTTCCCTGACCAGTGCCCTAAGCATTGCCGTTCCCTAACCCTAACCCTAGCCCAGAACACAAATCCACCACCAGCCCTACACTTTATCCTACGCCGTTGCCTAATCCTGGCCCGTACGCTGGCACTGACCCGTGCGTCAGCACGTAGCCTGACCCTCCCACGTTTCCGTACCCTCACCTTTGCCCTAAGACTTGCCGTTCCCTAACCCTAACCCTAGACCGGATTAGAAACCCACCACCAGCCCTACACTTTACCTTACGCCGTACCCTATTCCTGGCCCGTACGCTGGCACTGACCCGTTCGTCAGCACGTAGCCTGACCCTCCCACGTTTCCGTACTTTCACCTGTTTCCTAAGACTTGCCGTTCCCTAACCCTAACCCTAGCCCTGAACGTAAACCCACCACCAGCCCTACACCTTACCATATGCCGTTGCCTACTCCTGGCCTGTACTCTGGCACTGACCCGTTCATCAGCACGTAGCCTTACCCACCCGCATTTCCGTAACCTGACCTGCGCCCTAAGCCTTGCCGTTCCCTAACCCTAACCCTAGCCCAGAACGCAAATCCACCACCAGCCCTACACTTTATCCTACGCCGTTGCCTACTCCTGGCCCGTATGCGGGCACTGACCCGTGCGTCAGCACTTAGCCCGACCCTCCCACGTTTCCGTACCCTCACCTGTGCCCTAAGCCTTGCCGTTCACTAACCCTAACCCTAGCCCGGAATGGAAACCCACCACCAGCCTTACACCATACCTTACGCTGTTCCCTATTCCTGGCCCGTACGCTGGCACTGACCCGTGTGTCAGCACGTAGCCTGACCCTCCCACGTTTCTGTACCCTCAACAGTGCCCTAAGCCTTGCCGTTCCCTAACCCTAACCCTAAACCTAGCCTGGAACGGAAATCCACCAACAGCCCTACACCATACCCTACGCCGTAGCCTACTCCTGGCCCATACGCTGGGACTAACCCGTGTGTCAGCACGTAGCCGGCCTCTCCCACGTTTCCGTACACTCATCTGTGCCCTAAGCCTTGCCGTTCCCTAACCCTAACCCTAGCCCTGAAAGGAAACGCACTACCAGCCCTACACCTTACCCTACGCCGTTGCGTACTCCTGCCCTGTACGCTGGCACTAACCCGTGCGTCAGCACGTAGCCTGACCCTCCCACGTTTCCATACCCTCACCTGTTCCCTAAGCCTTGCCGTTCCCTAACCCTAACACTAGCCCGAAACGGAAACCCACCGCCAGCCCTAAACCTACCCCTACGCCTTACCCTACTCTTGGCCCGTATGCTGGCCCTGACCCGTGCGTCAGCACGTAGCCTGACCATCCCACGTTTCCGTACCCTCACCTGTGCCCTAAGACTTGCAGTTCCCTAACCCTAACCCTAGCACGGAAAGGAAATCCACCAAAAGCCCTATACCATACCCTACGCCGTAGCATACTCGTGGCCCGTACGCTGGCACTGACCCATGTGTCAGCACGTAGCTGGCCTCTCTAACGTTTACGTACCCTCACCTGTGCCCTAAGCCTTGCCGTTCCCTAACCCTAGCCCTGTACGGAAACCCACCACCAGCCCTACACCTCACCCTACGCCGTACACTACTCCTGGCCCGTACGCTGGCACTGAACCGTCCGTCTGCACGTAGCCTACCTCTCCCACGTTGCCGTACACTCACCTGTGCCCTAAGTATTGCCGTTCCCTAACCCTAACTCTAGCTCGAAACAGAGATGCACCAGCAGCCCTACAACTTACCCTACGTTGAAGCCTACTCCTGCCCGGAAGCTGGCACTGACCCGTGCGTGAGCACGTAGCCTGACCCTCCCACGTTTCTGTACCCTCGCCTGTGCCCTAAGCCTTGCCGTTCGCTAACCCTAACCATAGCCCGGAACGGAAACCCACCACCGGAACTACACCTTACCCTATGCCGTAGCCTACACCTGGCCCGGACGCTGTCACTGACCTGTGCGTCAGCACGTAGCCTGACCCTCCCATGTTTCCGTAACCTCACCTGTGCCCTAAGCCTTGCCATTCCCTAACCCTAACCCTAGCCCGGAAAGGAAATCCACCACCAGCCCTAAAGCTTACCCTACGCCGTAGCCAACTCCTAGCCAGTATGCTGGCACTGACCCGTTCGTCAGCATGTAGCCTGCCCCTCACACGTTTCCATACCCTCACCTGTGCCCTAAGCCTTGCCGTTCGCTAACCCTAACCCTAGCCATGAACGGAAACCCACCACCAGCCCTAAACCTTACCCTATGCCATAGCCTAATCCTGTCACGTAACCTGGCACTGATCTGTGCATCAGCACGTAGCCTGACTTTCCCACGTTTCCGTACCCTCACCTGTGCCCAAAGACTTACCGTTCCCTAAACCTATCCCTAACCCGGAATGTTAACACACCACCAGCCCTACACCTTACCCTACGCCGTACCCTACTCCTGGCCCGTACGCTGGCACTGACCTGTGCGTCAGCACATAGCCTGACCCTCCCACGTTTCCGTACCTGCAGCTGTTCCCTAAGCCTTGCGGTTCCCTAGCCCTAACCGTAGCCCAGAACAGTAATGCACCACCAGCCCTACACCTTACACTACGCCGTACCATAATCCTCGCCCGTACGCTTTCACTGACACATGCGTCAGCACATATCCTGACCCTCCCACGTTTCTGTACCGTCACCTTGGCCCTAAGCCTTGCCGTTCCCTAACCATAACCCTAGCCCGGACGGAAACCTACCACCAGCCCTACACCTTACCCTACGCCGTATCCTACTCCTGGCCCATACGCTGGCACTGACACGTGAGTCAGCATGAAGCCTGTCCCTCCCACGTTTCCGTACCCTCACCTGTGACCTAAGCCTTGCCGTTCCCTAACCCTAACCCTAGCCCGGAACAGAAACCCACCACCAGCCCTACACCTTACCCTAAGCCGTTGCCTACTCCTGGCGTGTACGCTGGCACTGACCCGTGCGTCCCCACGTAGACTGACCCTCCCACGTTTCCGTACCCTCACCTGTCCCGTAAACTTTGTCGTTCCCTAACCCTAACCCTAGCCTGGAAAGGAAACCCACCACCAGCTCTACACCTTACCCTATGCCGTAGCCTCCTCCTTGCCCATACGCTGGCACTGACCCGTGCTTCCGCACGCAGCCTGACCCTCCCACGTTTCCGTACCCTCACCTGTGCCCTAAGCCTTGCCGTTCCCTAACCCTAACCCTAGCCCGGAACGGAAACCCAACACCAGCGCTACCCTTTACCTATGCTGTAGCCTACTCCTGGCCCGTAACCTGGTACTGCCCTGTGCGTCAGCACGTAGCCTGACACTCCAACTTTTACCTACCCTCACTTGGGCCCTAAGCCTTGCCGTTCCCTAACCCTTACCCTCGCCCAGAAAGGAAACGCACCACCAGCCCTACACCTTACCCTACGCCGTTGCCTACTCCTGCCCTGTACGCTGTCACTAACCCGTGTGTCAGCACATAGCCTGAACCTCCCACGTTTCCGTACCCGCACCTGTGCCCTAAGCCTTGCCGTTCACTAACCCTAACCATATCCCGGAACGGAAACCCACCCCCAGCCCTAAACTTTACGCTATGCCGTACCCTACTCCTCTCCCGTACGTTGGCACTGAACCGTGCATAAGAACGTAGCCTGACCATCCCACGTTTCCGTACCCTCACCTGTGCCCTAAGCCTTGCCATTCCCTAACCCTAACTCGAGCCCAGAACAGAGACCCACAACTTGCCCTATAACATACCCCACGCCATAGCCTACTCCTGGCCCGTACGCTGGCACTGACCCATGCGTCTGCACGTAGCCAGACGCTCCCACGTTTCTGTACCCTCACCTGTTCCCTAAGCCTTGCCGTTCCCATACCCTAAACCTAGCCCTGAATGGAAAGGCACCACAAGACCTACAACTTACCCTACGCTGTACACTACTCCTGGCCCTTACGCTGGCACTGACACGTGCGTCAGCACGTAGCCTGACCCTCCCAAGTTTCCGTACCCTCAACTGTGCCCTAAGCCTTGCCGTTCCCTAACCCTAACCCTAGCCCGGAATAGAAACCCACCACCAGCCCTACACCTTACATTACGCCGTACCCTACTCCTGACCCGTACGCTGGCACTGAACCGTGCATCAGCACGTAGCCTGAACCTCCCACGTTTCCATACCTTCACCTGTGCTCTAAGCCTTGCCTTTCCCTAACCCTAACCCTAGCCCGGAACGCAAATCCACCACCAGCCCTACACTGTATCCTATGCCGTTGCCTACTCCTGGCCCGTACGCTGGCACTGACCCGTGCGTCAGCACGTAGCCCGTCCCTCCCACGTTTCCGTACCCTCACCTGTGCCCTAAGCCTTGCCATTCCCTAACCCTAACCCTAGCCTGGAACGGAAACCAAACACCAGCCCAACACCTTACCTTACGCCGTTGCCTACACCTGGCCCGTACGCTGGCACTGACCCGTGCGTCAGCACGTAGCCTGACCCTCCCAAGTTTCCGTACCTTCAACTGTTTCCTAAGACTTGCCGTTCCCTAATCCTAACCCTAGCCCTGAACGGAAACCCACCACCAGCCCTACACCTTACCGTATGCCGTTGCCTACTCCTGGCCTGTACTCTGGCACTGACGCGTTCATCAGCACGTAGCCTTACCCACCCGCGTTTCCGTACCCTGACCTGCGCCCTAAGCCTTGCCGTTCCCTAACCCTAACCCTAGCCCAGAACGCAAATCCACCACCAGCCCTACACTTTATCCTACGCCGTTGCCTACTCCTGGCTCGTACGCTGGCATTGACCCGTGCGTCAGCACGTAGCCCGTCCCTCCCACGTTTCCGTACCCTCACCTGTGCCCTAAGCCTTGCCGTTCCCTAACCCTAACCCTAGCCCGAAAGAGAAACCCCCCACCAGCGCTACACCTTACCTTACGCCGTTGCCTACTACTGGCCTGTACTCTGGCACTGACCCGTGCATCATCACGTAGCCTTACCCTCCCGCGTTTCCGTACCCTGACCTGTGCCCTAAGCCTTGCCATTCCCTAACCCTAACCCTAGCCCGGAACTGAAACCCACCACCAGCCCTACAACTTACCTTATGCCGTTCCCTATTCCTGGCCCGTATGCTGGCACTGAACCGTGCGTCAGCACGTAGCCTGACCCTCCCACGTTTCCGTACCCTCACCTGTGCCCTAAGCCTTGCCGTTCCCTAACCCTAACCCTAGCCTGGTACGGAAACCAACCACCAGCCGTACACCTTACCTTACGCCGTTGCCTACTCCTCGCCCGTACGCTGGCATTGACCCATGCGTCAGCACGTAGCCTGACCCTCCCACGTTTACGTACCCTCACCTGTGTCCTAAGCCTTGCCGTTCCCTAACCTTAACCCTACCCCGGAACGGAAACCCACCACCAGCCCTACACCTTACCTTACGCCGTTGCCTACTACTGGCCTGTACTCTGGCACTGACCCGTGCATCAGCACGTAGCCTTACCCTCCCGCGTTTCCGTACCCTGACCTGTGCCCTAAGCCTTGCCATTCCCTAACACTAACCCTAGCCCGGAACTGAAACCCACCACCAGCCCTACAACTTACCTTATGCCGTTCCCTATTCCTGGCCCGTATGCTGGCACTGAACCATGCGTCAGCACGTAGCCTAACCCTCCCACGTTTCCGTACCCTCACCTGTGCCCTAAGCCTTGCCGTTCCCTAACCCTAACCCTAGCCTGGTACGGAAACCAACCTCCAGCCGTACACCTTACCTTACGCCGTTGCCTACTCCTCGCCCGTACGCTGGCATTGACCCGTGCGTCAGCACGTAGCCTGACCCTCCCACTTTTACGTAACCTCACCTGTGCCCTAAGCCTTGCCGTTCCCTAACCTTAACCCTAGCCCGGAACGGAAACCCACCACCAGCCCTAAACCTTACCTTACGCCGTTGCCTACTCCTCGACCGTACGCTGGCATTGACCCGTGCGTCAGCACGTAGCCTGACACTCCCACGTTTACGTACCCTCACCTGTGCCCTAAGCCTTGCCGTTCCGTAACCCTAACCCTAGCCCGGAACGGAAACCCACCACCAGTCCTACACCTTACCCGACGCCGTTGCCTACTCCTGGCCTGTACTCTGGCACTGAACCGTGCATCAGCACGTAGCCTTACCCTCCCGCGTTTCTGTACCCTGACCTGTGCCCTAAGCCTTGCCGTTCCCTAACCCTAACCCTAGCCCAGAACGCAAATCCACCACCAGCCCTACACTTTATCCTACGCCGTTGCCTACTCCTGGCTCGTACGCTGGCACTGACCCGTGCGTCAGCATGGAACCCGACCCTCCCACGTTTCCGTACCCTCACCTGTGCCCTAAGCCTTGCCGTTCCCTAACCCTAACCCTAGCCTGGAACGGAAACCAACCACCAGCCCTACACCTTACATTACGCCGTTGCCTACTCCTGGCCCGTACGCTGGCACGAACCCGTGCGTCAGCAGGTAGCCTGACCCTCCCACGTTTCCGTACCCTCACCTGTGCCCTAAGCCTTGCCGTTCCCTAACCCTAACCCTAGCCCCGAACAGAAACCCACCACCAGCCCTACACCTTACCTTACGCCGTAACTTATTCCTGGCCCGTACGCTGGCACTGAACCGTGCGTCAGCATGTAGCCTGACACTCCCACGTTTCGGTACCCTCACGTGTGCCCTAAGCCTTGCCGTTCCCTTACCCTAACCCTAGCCTGGAACGGAAACCAACCACCAGCACTACATCTTACCTTACGCCCTTGCCTACACCTGGCCCGTACGCTGGCACTGACACGTGCGTCAGCACGTAGCCTGACCGTCCGACGTTTCTGTAACCTCACCTGTGCCCTAAGCCTTGCCGTTCCCTAACCCTAACCCTAGACCGGAACGGAAACCCACCACCAGCCGTACACCTTACCTTACGCCGTACCCTATTCCTGGCCCGTACGCTGGCACTGAACCGTGCGTCAGCACATAGCCTGACCTTCCCAAGTTTCCGTACCCTCACCTGTGCCCTAAGCCTTGCCGTTCCCTAACCCTAACCCTAGACCGGAATAGAAACCCACCACCAGCCCTACACCTTACATTACGCCGTACCCTACTCCTGACCCGTACGCTGGCACTGACCCGTGCGTCAGCACGTAACCTGATCCTCCCACGTTTCCATAACCTCACCTGTGCCCTAAGCCTTGCCATTCCCTAACCCTAACCCTAGCCCGGAACGCAAATCCACCACCAGCCCTACACTGTATCCTATGCCGTTGCCTACTCCTGGCCCGTACGATGGCACTGACGCGTGAGTCAGCACGTAGCCCGTCCCTCCCACGTTTCCGTACCCACACCTGTGCCCTAAGCCTTGCCGTTCCCTAACCCTAACCCTAGCCTGGAACGGAAACCAACCACCAGCCCTACACCTTACCTTACGCCGTTGCGTACTCCTGGCCCGTACGCTGGCACTGACCCGTGTGTCAGCACGTAGCCCGACCCTCCGACGTTTCCGTACCCTCAACTGTGCCCTAAGCCTTGCCGTTCCCTAACCCTAACCCTAGCCTGGAAAGGAAATCATAAACAAGCCCTACACTTTACCTTACGCCGTATCCTACTCCTGACCCGTACGCTGGCACTGAACCATGCGTCAGCACGTAGTCTGAGCCTCCAAAGTTTCCGTACCCTCACCTGTGCCCTAAGCCTTGACGTTCCCTAACCCTAACCCTAGCCCGGAACGGAAACCCACCACCAGCCCTACACCTTAACTTACGCCGTTCACTATTCCTGGCCCGTACGCTGGCACTGAAGCGTGCGTCAGCACGTAGCCTGACCCTCCCACGTTTCCGTTCCCTCACCTGTGCCCTAAGCCTTGCCATTCCCTAACCCTAACCCTAGCCAGGAACGCAAATCCACCACCAGCCCTACAGTTTATCCTACGACGTTGCCTACTCCTGGCCCGTACGCTGGCACTGACCATTGCGTCAGCACGTAGCCTGACCCTCCCACGTTTCCGTACCCTCACCTGTGCCCTAAGCCTTGCCGTTCCCTAACCCTAACCCTAGCCTGGAACGGAAACCAACCTCCAGCCCTACACCTTACCTTACGCCGTTGCCTACTACTGGCCTGTACTCTGGCACTGACCCGTGCATCAGCACGTAGCCTTAACCTCCCGCGTTTCCGTACCCTGACCTGTGCCCTAAGCCTTGCCGTTCCCTAACCCTAACCCTACCCCGGAACGGAAACCCACCACCAGCCCTACACCTTACCTTACGCCGTTCCCTATTCCTGGCCCGTATGCTGGCACTGAACCGTGCGTCAGCACGTAGCCTGACCCTCCCACGTTTCCGTACCCTCACCTGTGCCCTAAGCCTTGCCGTTCCCTAACCCTAACCCTAGCCCGGAACGGAAACCCACCACCAGCCCTACACCTTACCTTACGCCGTTCCCTATTCCTGGCCCGTATGCTGGCACTGAACCGTGCGTCAGCACTTAGCCTGACCCTCCCACGTTTCCGTACCCTCACCTGTGCCCTAAGCCTTGCCGTTCCCTAACCCTAACCCTAGCCTGGAACGGAAACCAACCACCAGCCGTACACCTTACCTTACGCCGTTGCCTACTCCTGGCCCGTACGCTGGCATTGACCCGTGCGTCAGCACGTAGCCTGACCCTCCCACGTTTCCGTACCCTCACCTGTGCCCTAAGCCTTGCCGTTCCCTAACCCTAACCCTAGCCTGGAACGGAAACCAACCACCAGCCGTACACCTTACCTTATGCCGTTGCCTACTCCTGGCCCATAGGCTGGCATTGACCCGTGCGTCAGCACGTAGCCTGACCGTCCCACGTTTCCGTACCCTCACCTGTGCCCTAAGCCTTGCCATTCCCTAACCCTAACTCGAGCCCAGAACAGAGACCCACAACTTGCCCTATAAAATACCCCACGCCATAGCCTACTCCTGGCCCGTACGCTGGCACTGACCCATGCGTCTGCACGTAGCCAGACGCTCCCACGTTTCTGTACCCTCACCTGTTCCCTAAGCCTTGCCGTTCCCATACCCTAAACCTAGCCCTGAATGGAAAGGCACCACAAGACCTATACCTTACCCAACGCTGTACACTACTCCTGGCCCTTACGCTGGCACTGACACGTGCGTCAGCACGTAGCCTGACCCTCCCACCACCCTCCCAATACAGAAATGGGCAGAAGATCTCAAGAGACTTTTCTTCAAAGAAGACAAAATGATGGCCAAGACGCACATGAAAATCTGCTCAACAACACTAATTATGAGATAAATGCAAATCAAAACTACAATGAGGTATCACCTCACACCTGTTAGAATCGGAATCATCAGAAAACCTACAAAAAACAAATTCTGGGGAGGGTGTGGACAAAAGGATCCCTCTTCCACTATTGGTGGGAATGTAAATTGATACAGTCACTATGGAGAACAGTGTGGAGTATCCTTAAAAAAACTAGAAATAGAATTACCATCTGATCCAGCCATCCCACTTCTGGGCATATACCCAGAGAAAACCATAAATCAAAAAGGCACATTCACCACAATGTTCATTGCACCGTTATTTACAGTAGCCAGGTAAGGGAAGCAACATAAATGCCCACAAACAGATGAATGGATAAAGATGTGGTACATATATAATATGGAATATTACTCAGCCATAAAAAGGAATGAAACTGGGTCATTTGTAGAGACATCGATGGATATAGAGACTGTCATACAGAATGAAGTAAGTCAGAAAGAGGAAAACAAATATTGTATATTAATGCATATATGTTCAACCAAAAAAATGGGACAGATGAACTGGTTTGCAGGGAAGAAATAGAGACACAGAGGTAGAGAGAAAACGTATGGAC
Source organism: Mesoplodon bidens (assembly GCF_964165515.1). NCBI lineage: Eukaryota > Metazoa > Chordata > Mammalia > Artiodactyla > Ziphiidae > Mesoplodon > Mesoplodon bidens. The sequence goes on along the minus strand of NW_027672042.1, from coordinate 173,675 downwards.
ACCAAGTGTGGGAAGCCATGGGGTGTTGGTGGTGGGATGAGATGGGAGATTGGGATTGACCTGTTTACATGTATATGCATAAAATATATAACTAATAAAAACCTTTTGTATAAAAAAATAAATAAAATTAAATTTCAAAATTTTAAAAAATAAAATTTAAACAGAAAACAGAAAAACTTTCTTCCCTTCACACAGATGTATTTATAGGAATGATTAATTCCATGATTATATCTATAAATACATAAAAGAGGAATAAAATTTAACTTAAACCATAAAAGAAAAAAAAAACCTGAACCCACCAGTTATACAGAGAAAAACCCTATCACGCACTTGCTCCAGTGGTAAACAATTCTGAAATTGGTCAGAGGTGGGTAACCATCTCCCATACAGACAGCAACCCACACCCCACGCAAGGAGCGTCCTCATTGCAAAGCTGGGGGACCGTGCCGTGGCATCTTTGAGTAAACGTGAGCTGAGCCCCAGGCCAGCTGCTGCTGAAATGTTCCCACCCTTCCCAGGTGAAACACCTGAATATGTACAAGGGCTTAAAAGCCTAGACGAAGATCCACGGAACCACACCAGCGACAGCACGCAGGCCTACTTGGTGCCTGCAGGCCATCCAGTGTGGTCCTGACCCCGGGCACTCTTCAGTATCTTTCCATTGCACTGCCTCAGATACCCCTCCTGTCCCGGCCCCCACTGCTTTTTTCCTTCCTCACCTCTGTCCCGAGAGAAATTCCAGGGAAAGTTATGGGTGACAAATCCTCTTCTTTACAGGTGGTAGCCTGGCAACTCCTGCAGAAAAGCCAGCAGAGCCCCACTCACACCAGGCCTCCCACAAAGCTGTGGCCCCTCACTCCCTCCCACCAACACAGCCCCGAGACTGATGACGGGGCAGAGAATATGGAGTCAGGCACAGCTTCAGGGGCTATTGCTGTCTGGAGCGCTGTTTATATTGACCTCAACCAGGCACACCTGGGGATGACCGGCTGGCAGGGTAAGGCTGCCCAGGTCACCTAATCCACAAACCTCAGGGAATCACATTGTTGAAAATGGACCTCGCTAAGGCAGTATAGAAGCCAACGAAAATAAGGACACAATGCCATTTGCAGCACCATAGATGAGTCTAGAGGTAATCACGTGACTTGTATTAAGTCAGAAAGTGAAAGACACATATCATATCATGTCACTTATAGGTGTAACCTAAAAATAGATACGAGGGTAGATATTTCCATGGAGAAGTGCAACGACATATTCATTAAACAAACTTAAGGTTCACCAATGGAAAGGTGTGAGGATTGGTTTCATTACAATATTGGGGTTAACAGACATATACAAACACAGGTGACATATATAATCACCAAAGACCTACGGAATACCAAGAGAGGACTACTCACCATTCTGTCATAACGTACATGGGAAAAGGATCCCAGGAAGAACAGACATCTGTATATGTGTAAAAGAACCACATCTTCCACACCTTCAACAAGCCAAACATTGTAATCAACCTTGCTGTAACAAAAAATAAAAAATTAAATTAATAACACGTGCAAGAAGGAGTGAGAGAAACTTGAGGGGCTTTCTCCTGGCACATTCCATTCTAAATTCCAATCTAGAACACGACTTCCTTTGAGGCTCTGTTGCCCTAGTAACCAGATTTGGTAAGGCAGAACTGCTGCCACCTTGTGGCCGTTTCACACAACAGCAGCTTTAATCCCAGCGCTAATGGTCAGCAGATATTCAAAATCATTGCAGGCCTGTAAATGACACCTGCCCTGAAAACAAATCCTGGGGTCACATATCGACCAAAAAATTCAAAGGACGTCCATATTTCAAAACGACCGTTTCAAAAGGCATATTTTAAACACATTAGTGTTCTGCTTGTTTTTCTTTCTGTCTTTTTTGGTTAAAAAAACGGGAAAGGAAAAAGGCATCCCTCAGAATGTGCGAAAATCGTTGCAAACGAATCAATGGACAAAGGTTTAATCTCCAATATATATAAGCAGCTCATGCAGCTTAATATTAAAAAAACAAACAACCCAATACAAAAATGGGCAGAAGATCTAAAGAGACGTTTCTTCAAAGAAGACACAGAGATGGCCAATACGCACATGAAAAGCTCCTCAACATCACTAATTATTTGAGAAGTGCAACTCAAAACTACAATGAGGTATCACCTCACACCTGTTAGAATCGTCATCATCAGAAAATCTACAAACAACAAATTCTGGGGAGGGTGTTGACAAAAGGAGCCATATTCCACTATTGATGGGAATGTAAATTTATACAGTCACTATGGAGAACAGTATGGAGTTTCCTTTAAAAATCTAGAAATAGAAATACCAACTGATCCAGCAATCCAACTTCTGGGCATATACCCAGAGAAAACCATAAATCAATAAGGCACAGTCACCACAATGTTCTTTGCACCACTATTTACAATAGCCAGGTAATGGAAGCAAACTAAATGCCCACAGACAAATGAATGGATAAAGATGGTGTCCATATATCAAATGGAATATTACTCGGCCATAAAAAGGAATGAAACTGGGTCATTTGTAGAGAAATCGATGGATCTAGAGACTGTCATACAGAATGAAGTAAGTCAGAAAGAAGAAAACAAATATTGTATATTAATGCATATATGTGGAAACTAAAATATGGTACAGTTGAACTGGTTTGCAGGGAAGAAATAGAGACACAGAGGTAGAGAACAAACGTATGGACACCAAGTGTGGGAAGCCATGGGGTGTTGGTGGTGGGATGAGTTGGGAGATTGAGATTGACCTGTATACATGTATAAGCATAAAATACATAACTAATAATAACCTGCTGTATAAAAAAGTAAATAAAATTAAATTTCAAAATTTTAAAATATAAAATTTCACAATGAAACAGAAAAAAGTTCTTCCCTTCACACAGATGTATTTATAGGAATGAATTATTTCCATGCTTATATCTATAAATACATAACAGAGGAATAAAATCTAACTTGAACCATAAAAGAAAAAAAAAACCTGAACCCACTAGTTATACAGAGGAAAACCCAATCAGGGCACTTGCTCCAGCGGTAAACAATTCTGAAATTGGTCAGAGGTGGGGAATCATCTCCAATTCAGCAAGCAACCCACCCCCCATTCAAGGAGCGTCCTCATTGCAAAGCTGTGGGACCGTGCTGAGGCATCTGTGAGTAAACGTGAGCTAAGCCCCAGGCCAGCTGCTGCTGAACTGTACCCACCCTTCCCAGGTAAAACACCTGAATATGTACAAGGGCTTGAAAGCCTAGAGGAAGGGCGGTGGAGCCACACCAGCGAGAGCACGCAGGCCAACTTGGTGCCTGCAGGCCAGCTTGGAGGGTCCTGGAACCGGGCGCTCTTCTGGAAACTTTCCATTGCCCTGCCTGAGATACCCCTCCTGTCCCGGCCCCCACTGCATTTTTCCTTCCTCACCTCTGTCCGGAGATAAATTCCAGCAGATGGTAGTGGCGACACATCATCTTCTTTACAGATGACAGCCTGGCAACTACTGAAGAAAGGCCAGCAGAGCCCAACTCACACCGGGCCACCCCCAAAGCCGTGGCCCCTCACTCCCTCCCAACAGCAGAGCCCCGAGATTGCTGACTGGGCAGAGAATATGGAGTCAGGCACAGCTTCAGGGGCTATTGCTGCCTGTAGCACTCTTTATATTGACCTCAACCATGCACACTTGGTGAGGGCCGGCCGGGAGGTCAGGCTGCCTAGGTCAGCTAATCCACAACCCTCAGGGAATCACATTCTTGAAAATGGACCTCAATAAGGCAGAGAGAAACCAAGGAAAAAAAGGACACAATGCCATTTGCAGCAACGTAGATGAGTCGAGAGGTAATCACGTGACTTGTAGTAAGTCAGAAAGTGAAAGACACATACCGTATCATATCACTTATAGGTGTTACCTAAAAATGGATACCAGTGCAGATATTTCCACAGAGAAGGGCAATCACAGATTCATTAAACACACTTATGGTTCACCAATGGAAAGTTGTGAGGATTGGATTCATTACGATATTGGGTTTAACAGACATATACAAACACAGGTGAAATATATAATCACCAAAGACCTACGGAATACCAAGGGAAGACTACTCAACATTCTATCATAACGTACATGGGAAAAGGATCCCAGGAAGAACAGACATATCTATATGTGTAAAAGAAACACATCTTGCACACCTACAAAAGGCCAAAAGTTGTAATCAAACTTGCTGTAATAAAAAATAAAAAATTAAATTAAAAATACGAACAAGAAGTACTGAGACAAACTTGAGGGGCTTTCTCCTGGCACATTCCGTTCTAAATTCCAATCTAGAACGCAACTTCCATTGAGGCTCTGCTGCCCTAGTAACCAGATTTGGTAAGGGAGAACTGCTGCCACCATGTGGCCGTTTCACACAACTGCAGCCTTAATCCCAGCACTAATGGTCAGTGGATATTCAAAATCATTACAGGCCTGTAAATGACACCTGCCTTGAAAACAATTCCTGGAGTCATATATCGACCAAAAAATTCAAAAGACGTCCATATTTCAAAACGACAATTTCAAGAGGCATATTTCACGCACATTAGTGTTCTGCTTCTTTTGCTTTCTTTCTTTCTTTGTTAAAAAAAAGAGAATGGAAAAAGGCAACACTCAGATGGGCAAAAACGTTTGCAAACGAATCAATGGACACAGGTTCAATCGCCAATATATATAAACAGCTCATGCAGCTTAATATTAATAAAACAAACAACCCAATACAAAAATGGGCAGAAGATCTAAATAGACGTTTCTTCAAAGAAGACCCATAGATGGCCAAGACGCTCATGAAAAGCTGCTCAACATCACTAATTATTAGAGAAATGCAAATCAAAACTACAATGAGGTAAGACCTCACACCTGTTAGAATCGGCATCATCCGAAAATCTACAAACAACAAATTCTGGGGAGGGTGTGGACAAAAGGAACCCCCTTCCACTATTGGTGGGAATGTAAATTGATACAGTCACTATGGAGAAGAGTATGGAGGTTCCTTTAAAAAACTAAAAGGAGAATTACCATAGGATCCAGCAATCCCACTTCTAGGCATATACCCAGAGAAAACCATAAATCACAAAGACACATTCACCACAATGTTCATTGCAGCACTATTTACAATAGCCAGTAAATGGAAGCAACCTAAATGCCCACAGACAGGCGAATGGACAAAGATGTGGTACATATATAAAATGGAATATTACTCAGCCATAAAAAGGAATGAAACTGGGTCATTTGTAGAGAAGTTGATGGATCTAGAGACTGTCATACAGAGTGAAGTAAGTCAGAAAGAGAAAAACAAATATTGTATATTAATGCCTATATGTGGAACCTAGAAAAATCCTACAGATGAACTGGTTTGCAGGGCAGAAATAGAGGCACAGAGGTAGAGAACAAACGTATGGACACAAAGTGAGGGAAGCCATGGGGTGGTGGTGGTGGGATGAGTTGGGAGATTGGGATTGACCTGTATACATGTATATGCATAAAATAGATAACTAATAATAACCTACTGTATAAAAAAATAAAAATAATTTCAAAATTTTTAAAAATAAAATGTAAAAATAAAACAGAAAAAAAGTTCTTCCATTCACACTGATGTATTTATAAGAATGAATTATTTCCATGCTTATATCTATAAATACATAAAAGAGGAATAAAATCTAACTTGAACCAAAAAAGAAAGAAAAAAAAACTGAACCTAACTGTTATATAGAGGAAAACACAACCAAGGCACTTGCTGCAGTGATAAACAATTCTGAAATTGGTCAGAGGTGGGGAGTCATCTCTCATACAACCAGCAGCCCCGCCCCCCCACGCAAGGAGCGTCCTTATTGCAAATCTGGGGGACCGTGCCGTGGCCTCTGTGAGTAAACGTGAGCTGAGCCCCAGGCCAGATGCTGCTGAACTGTTCCCACCCTTCCCAGGTGAAACACCTGAATATGTACAAGGGCTTGAAAGCCTAGAGGAAGGGCTGTGGAGCCACACCCGCGACAGCACGCAGGACAACTTTGTGCCTGCATGTCAGCCAGGATGGTCCTGGCCACGGGCGCTCTTCTGGAAGCTTTCCATTACCCTGTCTGAGATACCCCTCGTGTCCCGGCCCACACTCCTTTTTTTCCTTCCTCACCTCAGCCCGGAGAGATATTCCAGTGGAAGTTATGGGTGACACATCCTCTTCTTTACAGGTGGCAGCCTGGCAACTCCTGCCGAAAGTCCAGCAGAGACCCACTCACACCGGGCCACCCACAAAGCCGTGGACCCTCACACCCTCCCACCAGCACAGCCCCGAGACTGCTGACGGGGCAGAGAATATGGAGTCAGGCACAGATGCAGGGGCTATGGCTGCCTGGAGTGCTGTTTATATTGACCTCAACCCAGGCAAACCTGGGGAGGGCTTGCCGGCAGGGTCAGGCTGCCCAGGTCAGCTAATCCTCAGTCCTCAGGGAATCACATAGCAGAAAATGGACCTCGCTAAGACAGAATATTCGCCAAGGAAAAGAAGCACACAATGCCATTTGCAGCACCGTAGATGAGTCTAGAGGTAATCACGTGACTTGGAGTAAGTCAGAAAGTGAAAGACACATATCATATCATATCACTTATAGGTGTTACCTATAAATTGAAACCAGAGCAGATATTTCCACGGAGAAGGGCAATCACAGATTCATTAAACAAACTTATGGTTCACCAAAGGAAAGGTGTGAGGATTGAATTCATTACGATATTGGGGTTAACAGACATATACAAACACAGTAGACGTATATAATCACCAAAGACCTACGGAGTACCAAGAGAAGACTACTCAACATTCTGTCATAACGTACATGGGAAAAGGATCCCAGGAAGAACAGACATATGTATATGTGTAAAAGAACCACCTCTTGCACACCTACAACAAGCTAAACGTTGTACTCAAACTTGCTGTAATAAAAAATAAAAAATTAAATTAAAAACACGAACAAGAAGTAGTGAGACAAACTTGAGGGGCTTTCTCCTGGCACATTCCGTTCTACATTCCAATCTAGAACACGACTTCCATTGAGGCTCTGCTGCCCTAGTAACCAGATTTGGTAAGGGAGAACTGCTGCCACCTTGTGGCCGTTTCACACAACAGCAGCTTTAATCACAGCGCTAATGGTCAGGGGATATTCCAAATCATTACAGGACTGTAAATGACACCTGCCCTGAAAACAAATCCTGGGGTCATATATCGACCAAAAAATTCAAAAGACGTCCATATTTCAAAACGACAGTTTCAAGAGGCATATTTCACGCACATTAGTGTTCTGCTTCTTTTGCTTTCTTTCTTTCTTTGTTAAAAAAACGGGAATGGAGAAAGGTAACCCTCAGAATGGGCGAAAACATTCACAAACAAATAAATGGACAAAGGTTTAATCTCCAATATATATAAACAGCTCATGCAGCTTAATATTAATAAAACAAACAACCCAATACAAAAATGGGCAGAAGATCTAAATAGACGTTTCTTCAAAGAAGACACAGATATGGCCAAGACGCACATGAAAAGCTGCTCAACATCACTAATTATTAGAGAAATGCAAATCAAAACTACAATGAGGTAAGACCTCACACCTGTTAGAATCGGCATCATCAGATAATCTACAAACAACAAATTCTGGGGAGGGTGTGGACAAAAGGAACCCGCTTCCGCTATTGGGGGGAATGTAAATTGATACAGTCACTATGGAGAACAGTATGGAGGTTCCTTTAAAAAACTAAAAAGAGAATTACCATAGGATCCAGCAATCCCACTTCTGGGCATATACCCAGAGAAAACCATATCACAAAGACACATTCACCACAATGTTCATTGCAGCACTATTTACAATAGCCAGCTAATGGAAGCAACCTAAATGCCCACAGACAGGCGAATGGATAAAGATGTGGTACATATATAAAATGCAATATTACTCACCCATAAAAAGGAATGAAACTGGGTCATTTGTAGAGAAGTGGATGGATCTAGAGACTGTCATACGGAATGAAGTAAGTCAGAAAGAGAAAAACAAATATTGTATATTAATGCCTATATGTGGAACCTAGAAAAATGGTACAGATGAACTGGTTTGCAGGGCAGAAATAGAGACACAGAGGTAGAGAACAAACGTATGGACACCAAGTGGGGGAAGCCATGGGGTGGTGGTGGTGGGATGAGTTGGGAGATTGGGATTGACCTGTATGCATGTATATGCATAAAATAGATAACTAATAATAACCTGCTGTATAAAATAAATAAATAAACTTAAATTTCAAAATTTTTAAAAATAAAATTTAAAAATAAAACAGAAAAAATTTCTTCCATTCACACAGATGTATTTATATGAATGAATTATTTCCATGCTTATATCTATAAATACATAAAAGAAGAACAGAATGTAACTGGGACGGAAAAAGAAAAAAAATACCTGAACCTAACAGTTATAGAGAGGAAAACCCTACCAAGGCACTTGCTCCAGTGGTAAACAATTCTGAAATTGGTCAGAGGTGGGGAATCATCTCCCATACTGCCAGCAGCCCCGCCCCCCACGCAAGGAGCGTCCTCATTGCAATCCTGGGGGACCGTGCCGAGGACTCTGTGAGTAAACGTGAGCTGAGCCCCAGGCCAGCTGCTGCTGAACTGTTCCCACCCTTCCCGGGTGAAACACCTGAATATGTACAAGGGCTTGAAAGCCTAGAGCAAGGGCCGTGGAGCCACATCAGCGACAGCACGCAGGACAACTTGGTGCCTGCAGGTCAGCCAGGATGGTCATGGCCACGGGCGCTCTTCTGGAAGCTTTCCATTGCCCTGCCTGAGATACCCCTCCTGTCCCGGCCCCCACTCCTTTTTTTCCTTACTCCCCTCAGCCCGGAGTGATATTCCAGTGGAAGTTATGGGTGACACAGCCTCTTCTTTACATGTGGTAGCCTGGCAACTCCTGCCGAAAGTCCAGCAGAGCCCCACTCACACCGGGCCACCCACAAAGCCGTGGACCCTCACACCCTCCCACCAGCACAGCCCCGAGACGGCTGACTGGGCAGAGAATATGGAGTCAGGCACAGCTGCAGGGGCTATTGCTGCCTGGAGTGCTGTTTATATTGACCTCAACCGAGGCACACCTGGGGAGGGCTTGCCGGCAGGGTCAGGCTGCCCAGGTCAGCTAATCCTCAGCCCTCAGGGAATCACATTGCAGAAAATGGACCTCGCTAAGACAGAATATTCGCCAAGGAAAAAAAGGACACAATGCCATTTGCAGCACAGTAGATGAGTCTCGAGGTAATCACGTGACTTGGAGTAAGTCAGAAAGTGAAAGACACATATCATATCATATCACTTATAGGTGTTACCTATAAATTGATACCAGGGCAGATATTTCCACGGAGAAGGGCAATCACAGATTCATTAAACAAACTTATGGTTCACCAAAGGAAAGGTGTGAGGATTGAATTCATTACGATATTGGGGTTAACAGACATATACAAACACAGTAGACGTATATAACCACCAAAGACCTACGGAGTACCAAGAGAAGACTACTCAACACTGTGTCATAACGCAAATGGGAAAAGGATCCCAGGAAGAACAGACATATGTATATGTGTAAAAGAACCACCTCTTGCACACCTACAACAAGCTAAACGTTGTACTCAAACTTGCTGTAATAAAAAATAAAAAATTAAATGAAAAACACGAACAAGAAGTAGTGAGACAAACTTGAGGGGCTTTCTCCTGGCACATTCCGTTCTACATTCCAATCTAGAACGCGACACCCATTGAGGCTCTGCTGCCCTAGTAACCAGATTTGGTAAGGGAGAACTGCTGCCACCTTGTGGCCGTTTCACACAACAGCAGCTTTAATCCCAGCGCTAATGGTCAGTGGATATTCCAAATCATTACAGGCCTGTAAATGACACCTGCCCTGAAAACAAATCCTGGGGTCATATATCGACCAAAAAATTCAAAAGACGTCCATATTTCAAAACGACAGTTTCAAGAGGCATATTTCACGCACATTAGTGTTCTGCTACTTTTGCTTTCTTTCTTTCTTTGTTAAAAAAACGGGAATGGAAAAAGGCAACCCTCAGAATGGGCGAAAACCTTCACAAACGAATCAATGGACAAAGGTTTAATCTCCAGTATATATAAACAGCTCATGCAGCTTAATATTAATAAAACAAACAACCCAATACAAAAATGGGCAGAAGATCTAAAGAGACGTTTCTTCAAAGAAGACACAGAGATGGCCAAGACGCACATGAAAAGCTGCTCAACATCACTAATTATTAGAGAAATGCAAATCAAAACTACAATGAGGTAAGACCTCACACCTGTTAGAATCGGCATCATCAGATAATCTACAAACAACAAATTCTGGGGAGGGTGTGGACAAAAGGAACCCTCTTCCGCTATTGGTGGGAATGTAAATTGATACAGTCACTATGGAGAACAGTATGGAGGTTCCTTTAAAAAACTAAAAAGAGAATTACCATAGGATCCAGCAATCCCACTTCTCGGCATATACCCATAGAAAACCATAAATCATAAAGACACATTCACCACAATGTTCATTGCAGCACTATTTACAATAGCCAGGAAATGGAAGCAACCTAAATGCCCACAGACAGGCGAATGGATAAAGATGTGGTACATATATAAAATGCAATATTACTCACCCATAAAAAGGAATGAAACTGGGTCATTTGTAGAGAAGTGGATGGATCTAGAGACTGTCATACGGAATGAAGTAAGTCAGAAAGAGAAAAACAAATATTGTATATTAATGCCTATATGTGGAACCTAGAAAAATGGTACAGATGAACTGGTTTGCAGGGCAGAAATAGAGACACAGAGGTAGAGAACAAACGTATGGACACCAAGTGGGGGAAGCCATGGGGTGGTGGTGGTGGGATGAGTTGGGAGATTGGGATTGACCTGTATGCATGTATATGCATAAAATAGATAACTAATAATAACCTGCTGTATAAAATAAATAAATAAACATAAATTTCAAAATTTTTAAAAATAAAATTTAAAAATAAAACAGAAAAAATTTCTTCCATTCACACAGATGTATTTATATGAATGAATTATTTCCATGCTTATATCTATAAATACATAAAAGAAGAACAGAATGTAACTGGGACGGAAAAAGAAAAAAAATACCTGAACCTAACAGTTATAGAGAGGAAAACCCTACCAAGGCACTTGCTCCAGTGGTAAACAATTCTGAAATTGGTCAGAGGTGGGGAATCATCTCCCATACTGCCAGCAGCCCCGCCCCCCACGCAAGGAGCGTCCTCATTGCAATCCTGGGGGACCGTGCCGAGGACTCTGTGAGTAAACGTGATCTGAGCCCCAGGCCAGCTGCTGCTGAACTGTTCCCACCCTTCCCGGGTGAAACACCTGAATATGTACAAGGGCTTGAAAGCCTAGAGCAAGGGCCGTGGAGCCACATCAGCGACAGCACGCAGGACAACTTGGTGCCTGCAGGTCAGCCAGGATGGTCATGGCCACGGGCGCTCTTCTGGAAGCTTTCCATTGCCCTGCCTGAGATACCCCTCCTGTCCCGGCCCCCACTCCTTTTTTTCCTTACTCCCCTCAGCCCGGAGTGATATTCCAGTGGAAGTTATGGGTGACACAGCCTCTTCTTTACATGTGGTAGCCTGGCAACTCCTGCCGAAAGTCCAGCAGAGCCCCACTCACACCGGGCCACCCACAAAGCCGTGGACCCTCACACCCTCCCACCAGCACAGCCCCGAGACGGCTGACTGGGCAGAGAATATGGAGTCAGGCACAGCTGCAGGGGCTATTGCTGCCTGGAGTGCTGTTTATATTGACCTCAACCGAGGCACACCTGGGGAGGGCTTGCCGGCAGGGTCAGGCTGCCCAGGTCAGCTAATCCTCAGCCCTCAGGGAATCACATTGCAGAAAATGGACCTCGCTAAGACAGAATATTCGCCAAGGAAAAAAAGGACACAATGCCATTTGCAGCACAGTAGATGAGTCTCGAGGTAATCACGTGACTTGGAGTAAGTCAGAAAGTGAAAGACACATATCATATCATATCACTTATAGGTGTTACCTATAAATTGATACCATGGCAGATATTTCCACGGAGAAGGGCAATCACAGATTCATTAAACAAACTTATGGTTCACCAAAGGAAAGGTGTGAGGATTGAATTCATTACGATATTGGGGTTAACAGACATATACAAACACAGTAGACCTATATAACCACCAAAGACCTACGGAGTACCAAGAGAAGACTACTCAACACTGTGTCATAACGCAAATGGGAAAAGGATCCCAGGAAGAACAGACATATGTATATGTGTAAAAGAACCACCTCTTGCACACCTACAACAAGCTAAACGTTGTACTCAAACTTGCTGTAATAAAAAATAAAAAATTAAATGAAAAACACGAACAAGAAGTAGTGAGACAAACTTGAGGGGCTTTCTCCTGGCACATTCCGTTCTACATTCCAATCTAGAACGCGACACCCATTGAGGCTCTGCTGCCCTAGTAACCAGATTTGGTAAGGGAGAACTGCTGCCACCTTGTGGCCGTTTCACACAACAGCAGCTTTAATCCCAGCGCTAATGGTCAGTGGATATTCCAAATCATTACAGGCCTGTAAATGACACCTGCCCTGAAAACAAATCCTGGGGTCATATATCGACCAAAAAATTCAAAAGACGTCCATATTTCAAAACGACAGTTTCAAGAGGCATATTTCACGCACATTAGTGTTCTGCTACTTTTGCTTTCTTTCTTTCTTTGTTAAAAAAACGGGAATGGAAAAAGGCAACCCTCAGAATGGGCGAAAACCTTCACAAACGAATCAATGGACAAAGGTTTAATCTCCAGTATATATAAACAGCTCATGCAGCTTAATATTAATAAAACAAACAACCCAATACAAAAATGGGCAGAAGATCTAAAGAGACGTTTCTTCAAAGAAGACACAGAGATGGCCAAGACGCACATGAAAAGCTGCTCAACATCACTAATTATTAGAGAAATGCAAATCAAAACTACAATGAGGTAAGACCTCACACCTGTTAGAATCGGCATCATCAGATAATCTACAAACAACAAATTCTGGGGAGGGTGTGGACAAAAGGAACCCTCTTCCGCTATTGGTGGGAATGTAAATTGATACAATCACTATGGAGAACAGTATGGAGGTTCCTTTAAAAAACTAAAAAGAGAATTACAATAGGATCCAGCAATCCCACTTCTCGGCATATACCCATAGAAAACCATAAATCATAAAGACACATTCACCACAATGTTCATTGCAGCACTATTTACAATAGCCAGGAAATGGAAGCAACCTAAATGCCCACAGACAGACGAATGGACAAAGATGTGGTACATATATAAAATGGAATATTACTCAGCCATAAAAAGGAATGAAACTGGGTCATTTGTAGAGAAGTTGATGGATCTAGAGACTGTCATACAGAGTGAAGTAAGTCAGAAAGAGAAAAACAAATATTGTATATTAATGCCTATATGTGGAACTTAGAAAAATGCTACAGATGAACTGGTTTGCAGGGCAGAAATAGAGGCACAGAGGTAGAGAACAAACGTATGGACACAAAGTGAGGGAAGCCATGGGGTGGTGGTGGTGGGATGAGTTGGGAGATTGGGATTGACCTGTATACATGTATATGCATAAAATAGATAACTAATAATAACCTACTGTATAAAATAATAAATAAATTTAAATTTCAAAATTTTTAAAAATAAAATGTAAAAATAAAACAGAAAAAAAGTTCTTCCATTCACACTGATGTATTTATAAGAATGAATTATTTCCATGCTTATATCTATAAATACATAAAAGAGGAATAAAATCTAACTTGAAGCAAAAAAGAAAGAAAAAAAAACTGAACCTAACAGTTATACAGAGGAAAACACAACCAAGGCACTTGCTGCAGGGATAAACAATTCTGAAATTGGTCAGAGGTGGGGAGTCATCTCTCATACAACCAGCAGCCCCGCCCCCCCACGCAAGGAGCGTCCTTATTGCAAATCTGGGGGACCGTGCCGAGGCCTCTGTGAGTAAACGTGAGCTGAGCCCCAGGCCAGATGCTGCTGAACTGTTCCCACCCTTCCCAGGTGAAACACCTGAATATGTACAAGGGCTTGAAAGCCTAGAGGAAGGGCTGTGGAGCCACACCAGCGACAGCACGCAGGACAACTTGGTGCCTGCAGGTCAGCCAGGATGGTCCTGGCCACGGGCGCTCTTCTGGAAGCTTTCTATTGCCCTGCCTGAGATACCACCCCTGTCCCGGCCCACACTCCTTTTTTTCCTTCCTCACCTCAGCCCGGAGAGATATTCCAGTGGAAGTTATGGGTGACACATCCTCTTCTTTACAGGTGGCAGCCTGGCAACTCATGCCGAAAGTCCAGCAGAGCCCCACACACACCGGGCCACCCACAAAGCCGTGGACCCTCACACCCTCCAACCAGCACAGCCCCGAGACTGGTGACGGGTCAGAGAATATGGAGTCAGGCACAGATGCAGGGGCTATGGCTGCCTGGAGTGCTGTTTATATTGACCTCAACCCAGGCAAACCTGGGGAGGGCTTGCTGGCAGGGTCAGGCTGCCCAGGTCAGCTAATCCTCAGCCCTCAGGGAATCACATTGCAGAAAATGAACCTCGCTAAGACAGAATATTCGCCAAGGAAAAAAAGGACACAATGCCATTTGCAGCACCGTAGATGAGTCTCGAGGTAATCACGTGACTTGTAGTAAGTCAGAAAGTGAAAGACACATATCATATCATATCACTTATAGGTGTTACCTATAAATTGATACCAGGGCAGATATTTCCACGGAGAAGGGCAATCACAGACACATTAAACAAACTTATGGTTCACCAAAGGAAAGGTGTGAGGATTGAATTCATTACGATATTGGGGTTAACAGACATATACAAACACAGTAGACGTATATAATCACCAAAGACCTACGGAGTACCAAGGGAAGACTACTAAACTTTCTGTCATAACGTACATGGGAAAAGGATCCCAGGAAGAACAGACATATGTATATGTGTAAAAGAACCACCTCTTGCACACCTACAACAAGCTAAACGTTGTACTCAAACTTGCTGTAATAAAAAATAAAAAATTAAATTAAAAACACGAACAAGAAGTAGTGAGACAAACTTGAGGGGCTTTCTCCTGGCACATTCCGTTCTACATTCCAATCTAGAACGCGACTTCCATTGAGGCTCTGCTGCCCTAGTAACCAGATTTGGTAAGGGAGAACTGCTGCCACCTTGTGGCCGTTTCACACAACAGCAGCTTTAATCCCAGCACTAATGGTCAGAGGATATTCGAAATCATTATAGGCCTGTAAATGACACCTGCCCTGAAAACAAATCCTGGGGTCATATATCGACCAAAAAATTCAAAAGACGTCCATATATCAAAACGACAGTTTCAAGAGGCATATTTCACGCACATTAGTGTTCTGCTTCTTTTGCTTTCTTTCTTTCTTTGTTAAAAAAACGGGAATGGAAAAAGGCAACCCTCAGAATGGGCGAAAACGTTCACAAACAAATCAATGGACAAAGGTTTAATCTCCAATATATATAAACAGCTCATGCAGATTAATATTAATAAAACAAACAACCCAATACAAAAATGGGCAGAAGATCTAAATAGACGTTTCTTCAAAGAAGACACAGAGATGGCCAAGACGCACATGAAAAGCTGCTCAACATCACTAATTATTAGAGAAATGCAAATCAAAACTACAATGAGGTAAGACCTCACACCTGTTAGAATCGGCCTCATCAGATAATCTACAAACAACAAATTCTGGGGAGGGTGTGGGCAAAAGGAACCCTCTTCTGCAATTGGGGGGAATGTAAATTGATACAGTCTATATGGAGAACAGTATGGAGGTTCCTTTAAAAAACTAAAAAGAGAATTACCATAGGATCCAGCAATCCCACTTCTGGGCATATACCCAGAGAAAACCATAAATCACAAAGACACATTCACCACAATGTCCATTGCAGCACTATTTACAATAGCCAGGTAATGGAAGCAACCTAAATGCCCACAGACAGACGAATGGATAAAGATGTGGTACATATATAAAATGGAATATTACTCAGCCATAAAAGGAATGAAACTGAGTCATTTGTAGAGAAGTTGATGGATCTAGAGACTGTCATACAGAGTGAAGTAAGTCAGAAAGAGAAAAACAAATATTGTATATTAATGCCTATATGTGGAACCTAGAAAAATGCTACAGATGAACTGGTTTGCAGGGCAGAAATAGAGGCACAGAGGTAGAGAACAAACGTATGGACACAAAGTGGGGGAAGCCATGGGGTGGTGGTGGTGGGATGAGTTGGGAGATTGGGATTGACCTGTATACATGTCTATGCATAAAATAGATAACTAATAATAACCTAGTGTATAAAAAAATAAATAAAATTAAATTTCAAAATTTTTTTAAAAAAAATGTAAAAATAAAACAGAAAAAAAGTTTTTCCATTCACACTGATGTATTTATAAGAATGAATTATTTCCATGCTTATATCTATAAATACATAAAAGAGGAATAAAATCTAACTTGAACCAAAAAAGAAAAAAAAAACTGAACCTAACAGTTATACAGAGGAAAACACTACCAAGGCATTTGCTCCAGTGGTAAACAATTCTGAAATTGGTCAGAGGTGGGGAATCATCTCCCATACAGCCAGCAGCCCCGCCCGCCCACGCAAGGAGCGTCTTTATTGCAAAGCTGGGGGACCGTGCCGAGGCCTCTGTGAGTAAACGTGAGCTGAGCCCCAGGCCAGCTGCTGCTGAACTGTTCCCACCCTTCCCAGGTGAAACACCTGAATATGTACAAGGGCTTGAAAGCCTAGAGGAAGGGCCGTGGAGCCACACCAGCGAAAGCACGCAGGCCAACTTGGTGCCTGCAGGTCAGCCAGGATGGTCCTGGCCACGGGCGCTCTTCTGGAAGCTTTCCATTGCCCTGCCTGAGATACCCCTCCTGTCCCGGCACCCACTCCTTTTTTTCCTTCCTCACCTCAGCCCGCAGAGATATTCCAGTGGAAGTTATGGGTGACACATCCTCTTCTTTACAGGTGGCAGCCTGGCAACTCCTGCAGAAAGTCCACAGAGCCCCACTCACACCAGGCCACCCACAAAGCCGTGGACCCTCACACCCTCCCACCAGCACAGCCCCGAGACTGCTGACGGGGCAGAGAATATGGAGTCAGGCACAGCTGCAGGGGATATTGCTGCCTGGAGTGTTGTTTATATTGACCTCAACCCAGGCACACCTGGGGAGGGCTTGCCGGCAGGGTCAGGCTGCCAAGGTCAGCTAATCCTCAGCCCTCAGGGAATCACATTGCAGAAAATGGACCTCGCAAAGACAGAATATTCGCCAAGGAAAAGAAGCACACAATGCCATTTGCAGCACCGTAGATGAGTCTAGAGGTAATCACGTGACTTGGAGTAAGTCAGAAAGTGAAAGACACATATCATATCATATCACTTATAGGTGTTACCTATAAATTGATACCAGGGCAGATATTTCCACGGAGAAGGGCAATCACAGATTCATTAAACAAACTTATGGTTCACCAAAGGAAAGGTGTGAGGATTGAATTCATTACGATATTGGGGTTAACAGACATATACAAACACAGTAGACATATATAATCACCAAAGACCTACGGAGTACCAAGAGAAGACTACTCAACATTCTGTCATAACGTACATGGGAAAAGGATCCCAGGAAGAACAGACATATGTATATGTGTAAAAGAACCACCTCTTGCACACCTACAACAAGCTAAACGTTGTACTCAAACTTGCTGTAATAAAAAATAAAAAATTAAATTAAAAACACGAACAAGAAGTAGTGAGACAAACTTCAAGGGCTTTCTCCTGGCACATTCCGTTCTACATTCCAATCTAGAATGCGACTTCCATTGAGGCTCTGCTGCCCTAGTAACCAGATATGGTAAGGGAGAACTGCTGCCACCTTGTGGCCGTTTCACACAACAGCAGCTTTAATCCCAGCGCTAATGGTCAGTGGATATTCCAAATCATTACAGGCCTGTAAATGACACCTGCCCTGAAAACAAATCCTGGGGTCATATATCGACCAAAAAATTCAAAAGACGTCCATATTTCAAAACGACAGTTTCAAGAGGCATATTTCACGCACATTAGTGTTCTGATTCTTTTGCTTTCTTTCTTTCTTTGTTAAAAAAACGGGAATGGAAAAAGGTAACCCTCAGAAGGGGCGAAAACGTTCACAAACGAATCAATGGACAAAGGTTTAATCTCCAATATATATATATACAGCTCATGCAGCTTAATATTAATACAACAAACAACCCAATACAAAAATGGGCAGAAGATCTAAATAGACGTTTCTTCAAAGAAGACACAGAGATGGCCAAGACGCACATGAAAAGCTGCTCAACATCACTAATTATTAGAGAAATGCAAATCAAAACTACAATGAGGTAAGACCTCACACCTGTTAGAATCGGCATCATCAGATAATCTACAAACAACAAATTCTGGGGAGGGTGTGGACAAAAGGAACCCTCTTCCGCTATTGGTGGGAATGTAAATTGATAGAGTCACTATGGAGAACAGTATGGAGGTTCCTTTAAAAAACTAAAATGAGAATTACCATAGGATCCAGCAATCCCACTTCTGGGCATATACCCAGAGAAAACCATAAATCACAGAGACACATTCACCACAATGTTCATTGCAGCACTATTTACAATAGCCAGGTAATGGAAGCAACCTAAATGCCCACAGACAGACGAATGGATAAAGATGTGGTACATATATAAAATGGAATATTACTCACCCATACAAAGGAATGAAAGTGAGTCATTTGTAGAGAAGTTGATGGATCTAGAGACTGTCATACAGAGTGAAGTAAGTCAGAAAGAGAAAAACAAATATTGTATATTAATGCCTATATGTGGAACCTAGAAAAATGCTACAGATGAACTGGTTTGCAGGGCAGAAATAGAGACACAGAGGTAGAGAACAAACGTATGGACACAAAGTGGGGGAAGCCATGGGGTGGTGGTGGTGGGATGAGTTGGGAGATTGGGATTGACCTGTATACATGTATATGCATAAAATAGGTAACTAATAATAACCTAGTGTATAAAAAATAAATAAAATTAAATTTCAAAATTTTTGAAAATAAAATGTAAAAATAAAACAGAAAAAAAGTTCTGCCATTCACACTGATGTATTTATAAGAATGAATTATTTCCATGCTTATATCTATAAATACATAAAAGAGGAATAAAATCTAACTTGAACAAAAAAAGAAAAAAAAACTGAACCTAACAGTTATACAGAGGAAAACACTACCAAGGCACTTGCTCCAGTGGTAAACAATTCTGAAATTGGTCAGAGGTGGGGAATCATCTCCCATAGAGCCAGCAGCCCCGCCCGCCCACGCAAGGAGCGTCCTTATTGCAAAGCTGGGGGACCGTGCCGAAGCCTCTGTGAGTAAACGTGAGCTGAGCCCCAGGCCAGCTGCTGCTGAACTGTACCCACCCTTCCCAGGTGAAACACCTGAATATGTACAAGGGCTTGAAAGCCTAGAGGAAGGGCCGTGGAGCCACACCAGCGACAGCACGCAGGCCAACTTGGTGCCTGCAGGTCAGCCAGGATGGTCCTGGCCCCGGGCGCTCTTCTGGAAGCTTTCCATTGCCCTGCCTGAGATACCCCTCCTGTCCCGGCACCCACTCCTTTTTTTCGGTCCTCACCTCAGCCCGGAGAGATATTCCAGTGGAAGTTATGTGTGACACATCCTCTTCTTTACAGGTGGCAGCCAGGCAACTCCTGCAGAAAGTCCAGCAGAGCCCCACTCACACCGGGCCACCCACAAAGCCGTGGACCCTCACACCCTCCCACCAGCACAGCCCCGAGACTGCTGATGGGGCAGAGAATATGAAGTCAGGCACAGCTGCAGGGGCTATTGCTGCCTGGAGAGCTGTTTATATTGACCTCAACCCAGGCACACCTGGGGAGGGCTTGCCGGCAGGGTCAGGCTGCCCAGGTCAGCTAATCCTCAGCCCTGAGGGAATCACATTGCAGAAAATGGACCTCGCTAAGACAGAATATTAGCCAAGGAAAAAAAGCACACAATGCCATTTGCAGCACCGTAGATGAGTCTAGAGGTAATCACGTGACTTGGAGTAAGTCAGAAAGTGAAAGACACATATCATATCATATCACTTATAGGTGTTACCTATAAATTGATACCAGGGCAGATATTTCCACGGAGAAGGGCAATCACAGATTCATTTAACAAACTTATGGTTCACCAAAGGAAAGGTGTGAGGATTGAATTCATTATGATATTGGGGTTAACAGACATATACAAACACAGTAGACGTATATAATCACCAAAACCTACGGAGTACCATGAGAAGACTACTCAACATTCTGTCATAACGAACATGAGAAAAGAATCCCAGGAAGAACAGACATATGTATATGTGTAAAAGAACCACCTCTTGCACACCTACAACAAGCTAAACGTTGTACTCAAACTTGCTGTAATAAAAAATAAAAAATTAAATTAAATACACGAACAAGACTTAGTGAGAAAAACTTGAGTGTCTTTCTCCTGGTACATTCCGTTCTACATTCCAATCTAGAACAGGACTTCCATTGAGGCTCTGCTGCCCTAGTAACCAGATTTGGTAAGGGAGAACTGCTGCCACCTTGTGGCCGTTTCACACAACAGCAGCTTTAATCCCAGTGCTAATGGTCAGTGGATATTCCAAATCATTACAGGCCTGTAAATGACACCTGCCCTGAAAACAAATCCTGGGGTCATATATCGACCAAAAAATTCAAAAGACGTCCATATTTCAAAACGACAGTTTCAAGAGGCATATTTCACGCACATTAGTGTTCTGCTTCTTTTGATTTCTTTCTTTCTTTGTTAAAAAAACGGGAATGGAAAAAGGCAACCCTCAGAATGGGCGAAAACGTTCACAAACGAATCAATGGACAAAGGTTTAATCACCAATATATATAAACAGCTCATGCAGCTGAATATTAATAAAACAAACAACCCAATACAAAAATGGGCAGAAGATCTAAATAGACGTTTCTTCAAAGAAGACACAGAGATGGCCAAGACGCACATGAAAAGCTGCTCAACATCACTAATTATTAGAGAAATTCGAATCAAAACTACAATGAGGTAAGACCTCACACCTGTTAGAATCGGCATCATCAGATAATCTACAAACAACAAATTCTGGGGAGGGTGTGGACAAAAGGAACCCTCTTCCGCTATTGGTGGGAATGTAAATTGATACAGTCACTATGGAGAACAGTATGGAGGTTCCTTTAAAAAACTAAAAAGAGAATTACCATAGGATCCAGCAATCCCACTTCTGGGCATATACCCAGAGAAAACCATAAATCACAGAGACACATTCACCACAATGTTCATTGCAGCACTATTTACAATAGCCAGGTAATGGAAGCAACCTAAATGCCCACAGACAGACGAATGGATAAAGATGTGGTACATATATAAAATGGAATATTACTCAGCCATAAAAAGGAATGAAACTGAGTCATTTGTAGAGAAGTTGATGGATCTAGAGACTGTCATACAGAGTGAAGTAAGTCAGAAAGAGAAAAACAAATATTGTATATTAATGCCTATATGTGGAACCTAGAAAAATGCTACAGATGAACTGGTTTGCAGGGCAGAAATAGAGACACAGAGGTAGAGAACAAACGTATGGACACAAAGTGGGGGAAGCCATGGGGTGGTGGTGGTGGGATGAGTTGGGAGATTGGGATTGACCTGTATACATGTATATGCATAAAATAGATAACTAATAATAACCTAGTGTATAAAAATAAATAAAATTAAATTTCAAAATTTTTAAAAATAAAATGTAAAAATAAAACAGAAAAAAAGTTCTTCCATTCACACTGATGTATTTATAAGAATGAATTATTTCCATGCTTATATCTATAAATATATAAAAGAGGAATAAAATCTAACTTGAACCAAAATAGAAAAAAAAAAAACTGAACCTAACAGTTATACAGAGGAAAACACTACCAAGGCACTTGCTCCAGTGGTAAACAATTCTGAAATTGGTCAGAGGTGGGGAATCATCTCCCATACAGCCAGCAGCCCCGCCCGCCCAGGCAAGGAGCGTCCTTATTGCAAAGCTGGGGGACCGTGCCGAGGCCTCTGTGAGTAAACGTGAGCTGAGTTCCAGGCCAGCTGCTTCTGAACTGTTCCCACCCTTCCCAGGTAAAACACCTGAATATGTACAAGGGCTTGAAAGCCTAGAGGAAGGGCCGTGGAGCCACACTAGCGAAAGCACGCAGGCCAACTTGGTGCCTGCAGGTCACCCAGGATGGTCCTTGCCACGGGCGCTCTTCTGGAAGCTTTCCATTGCCCTGCCTGAGATACCCCTCCTGTCCCGGCCCCCACTCCTTTTTTTCCTTACTCACCTCAGCCCGGAGAGATACTCCAGTGGAATTTATGGGTGACACATCCTCTTCTTTACAGGTGGCAGCCTGGCAACTCCTGCAGATAGTCCAGGAGAGCCCCACTCACACCGGGCCACCCACAAAGCCATGGACCCTCACACCCTCCCACCAGCACAGCCCCGAGACTGCTGACGGGGCAGAGAATATGGAGTCAGGCACAGCTGCAGGGGCTATTGCTGCCTGGAGTGCTGTTTATATTAACCTCAACCCAGGCACACCTGGGGAGGGCTTGCCGGCAGGGTCAGGCTGCCCAGGTCAGCTAATCCTCAGCCCTCAGGGAATCACATTGCAGAAAATGGACCTCGCTAAGACAGAATATTAGCCAAGGAAAAAAAGCACACAATGCCATTTGCAGCACCATAGATGAGTCTAGAGGTAATCACGTGACTTGGAGTAAGTCAGAAAGTGAAAGACACATATCATATCATATCACTTATAGGTGTTACCTATAAATTAATACCAGGGCAGATATTTCCACGGAGAAGGGCAATCACAGATTCATTAAACAAACTTATGGTTCACCAAAGGAAAGGTGTGAGGATTGAATTCATTATGATATTGGGGTTAACAGACATATACAAACACAGTAGACATATAAAATCACCAAAGACCTACGGAGTACCAAGAGAAGACTACTCAACATTCTGTCATAACGTACATGGGAAAAGGATCCCAGGAAGAACAGACATATGTATATGTGTAAAAGAACCACCTCTTGCACACCTACAACAAGCTAAACGTTGTACTCAAAATTGCTGTAATAAAAAATAAAAAATTAAATTAAAAACACGAACAAGAATTAGTGAGAAAAACTTGAGGGGCTATCTCCTGGTACATTCCGTTCTTCATTCCAATCTAGAACGCGACTTCCATTGAGGCTCTCCTGCCCTAGTAACCAGATTTGGTAAGGGAGAACTGCTGCCAACTTGTGGCCGTATCACACAACAGCAGCTTTAATCCCAGCGCTAATGGTCAGTGGATATTCCAAATCATTACAGGCCTGTAAATGACACCTGCCCTGAAAACAAATCCTGGGGTCATATATCGACCAAAAAATTCAAAAGACGTCCATATTTCAAAACGACAGTTTCAAGAGGCATATTTCACGCACATTAGTGTTCTGCTTCTTTTGATTTCTTTCTTTCTTTGTTAAAAACACGGGAATGGATAAAGGCAAACCTCAGAATGGGCGAAAACTTTCACAAACGAATCAATGGACAAAGGTTTAGTCTCCAATATATATAAACAGCTCATGCAGCTTAATATTAATAAAACAAACAACCCAATACAAAAATGGGCAGAAGATCTAAATAGACGTTTCTTCAAAGAAGACACAGAGACGGCCAAGACGCACATGAAAAGCTGCTCAACATCACTAATTACTAGAGAAATGCAAATCAAAACTACAATGAGGTAAGACCTCACACCTGTTAGAATCGGCATCATCAGATAATCTACAAACAACAAATTCTGGGGAGGGTGTGGACAAAAGGAACCCTCTTCCGCTATTGGTGGGAATGTAAATTGATGCAGTCACTATGGAGAACAGTATGGAGGTTCCTTTAAAAAACTAAAAAGAGAATTACCATAGGATCCAGCAATCCCACTTCTGGGCATATACCCAGAGAAAACCATAAATCACAGAGACACATTCACCACAATGTTCATTGCAGCACTATTTACAATAGCCAGGTAATGGAAGCAACCTAAATGCCCACAGACAGACGAATGGATAAAGATGTGGTACATATATAAAATGGAATATTACTCAGCCATAAAAAGGAATGAAACTGGGTCATTTGTAGAGAAGTTGATGGATCTAGAGACTGTCATACAGAGTGAAGTAAGTCAGAAAGAGAAAAACAAATATTGTATATTAATGCCTATATGTGGAACCTAGAAAAATGCTACAGATGAACTGGTTTGCAGGGCAGAAATAGAGACACAGAGGTAGAGAACAAACGTATGGACACAAAGTGGGGGAAGCCATGGGGTGGTGGTGGTGGGATGAGTTGGGAGATTGGGATTGACCTGTATACATGTCTATGCATAAAATAGATAACTAATAATAACCTACTGTATAAAAAAATAAAGAAAATTAAATTTCAAAAATTTTAAAAATAAAATGTAAAAATAAAACAGAAAAAAAGTTCTTCCATTCACACTGATGTATTTATAAGAATGAATTATTTCCATGCTTATATCCATAAATACATAAAAGAGGAATAAAATCTAACTTGAACCAAAAAAGAAAAAAAAACTGAACCTAACAGTTATACAGAGGAAAACACTACCAAGGCACTTGCTCCAGTGGTAAACAATTCTGAAATTGGTCAGAGGTGGGGAATCATCTCCCATAGAGCCAGCAGCCCCGCCCACCCACGCAAGGAGCGTCCTTATTGCAAAGCTGGGGGACCGTGCCGAGGCCTCTGTGAGTAAACGTGAGCTGAGCCCCAGGCCAGCTGCTGCTGAAGTGTTCCCACCCTTCCCAGGTGAAACACCTGAATATGTACAAGGGCTTGAATGCCTAGAGGAAGGGCCGTGGAGCCACACCAGCGACAGCAAGCAGGCCACCTTGGTGCCTGCAGGTCAGCCAGGATGGTCCTGGCCACGGGCGCTCTTCTGGAAGCTTTCCATTGCCCTGCCTGAGATACCCCTCCTCTCCCGGCCCCCACTCCTTTTTTTCCTTCCTCACCTCAGCCCGGAGAGATACTCCAGTGGAATTTATGGGTGACACATCCTCTTCTTTACAGGTGGCAGCCTGGCAACTCCTGCAGAAAGTCCAGCAGAGCCCCACTCACACCGGGCCACCCACAAAGCCGTGGACCCTCACACCCTCCCACCAGCACAGCCCCGAGACTGCTGACGGGGCAGAGAATATGGAGTCAGGCACAGCTGCAGGGGCTATTGCTGCCTGGAGTGCTGTTTATATTGACCTCAACCCAGGCACACCTGGGGAGGGCTTGCCGGCAGGGTCAGGCTGCCCAGGTCAGCTAATCCTCAGCCCTCAGGGAATCACATTGCAGAAAATGGACCTCGCTAAGACAGAATATTCGCCAAGGAAAAGAAGCACAAAATGCCATTTGCAGCACCGTAGATGAGTCTAGAGGTAATCACGTGACTTGGAGTAAGTTAGAAAGTGAAAGACACATATCATATCATATCACTTATAGGTGTTACCTATAAATTGATACCAGGGCAGATATTTCCACGGAGAAGGGCAATCACAGATTCATTAAACAAACTTATGGTTCACCAAAGGAAAGGTGTGAGGATTGAATTCATTACGATATTTGGGTTAACAGACATATACAAACACAGTAGACATATATAATCACCAAAGACCTACGGAGTACCAAGAGAAGACTACTCAACATTCTGTCATAACGTACATGGGAAAAGGATCCCAGGAAGAACAGACATATGTATATGTGTAAAAGAACCACCTCTTGCACACCTACAACAAGCTAAACGTTGTAGTCAAACTTGCTGTAATAAAAAATAAAAAATTAAATTAAAAACACGAACAAGAAGTAGTGAGACAAACTTGAGGGACTTTCTCCTAGCACATTCCGTTCTAAATTCCAATCTAGAACGCGACTTCCATTGAGGCTCTGCTGCTCAATAACCAGATTTGGTAAGTGAGAACTGCTGCCACCTTGTGGCCGTTTCACACAACAGCAGCTTTAATCTCAGAGCTAATGGTCAGTGGATATTCCAAATCATTACAGGCCTGTAAATGACACCTGCCCGGAAAACAAATCCTGGGGTCATATATCGACCAAAAAATTCAAAAGACGTCCATATTTCAAAACGACAGTTTCAAGAGGCATATTTCACGCACATTAGTGTTCTGCTTCTTTTGATTTCTTTCTTTCTTTGTTAAAAAAACGGGAATGGAAAAAGGCAACCCTCAGAATGGGCGAAAACGTTCACAAACGAATCAATGGACAAAGGTTTTATCTCCAATATATATAAACAGCTCATGCAGCTTAATATTAATAAAACAAACAACCCAATACAAAAATGGGCAGAAGATCTAAATAGACGTTTCTTCAAAGAAGACACAGAGACGGCCAAGACGCACATGAAAAGCTGCTCAACATCACTAATTATTAGAGAAATGCAAATCAAAACTACAATGAGGTAAGACCTCACACCTGTTAGAATCGGCATCATCAGATAATCTACAAACAACAAATTCTGAGGAGGGTGTGGACAAAAGGAACCCTCTTCCGCTATTTGTGGGAATGTAAATTGATACAGTCACTATGGAGAACAGTATGGAGGTTCCTTTAAAAAACTAAAAAGAGAATTACCATAGGATCCAGCAATCCCACTTCTGGGCATATACCCAGAGAAAACCATAAATCACAGAGACACATTCACCACAATGTTCATTGCAGCACTATTTACAATAGCCAGGTAATGGAAGCAACCTAAATGCCCACAGACAGACGAATGGATAAAGATGTGGTACATCTATAAAATGGAATATTACTCAGCCATAAAAAGGAATGAAACTGGGTCATTTGTAGAGAAGTTGATGGATCTAGAGACTGTCATACAGAGTGAAGTAAGTCAGAAAGAGAAAAACAAATATTGTATATTAATGCCTATATGTGGAACCTAGAAAAATGCTACAGATGAACTGGTTTGCAGGGCAGAAATAGAGACACAGAGGTAGAGAACAAACGTATGGACACAAAGTGGGGGAAGCCATGGGGTGGTGGTGGTGGGATGAGTTGGGAGATTGGGATTGACCTGTATACATGTCTATGCATAAAATTGATAAGTAATAACAACCTACTGTATAAAAATAAATAAATAAAATTAAATTGCAAAAATTTTAAAAATAAAATGTAAAAATAAAACAGAAAAAAAGTTCTTCCATTCACACTGATGTATTTATAAGAATGAATTATTTCCATGCTTATATCCATAAATACATAAAAGAGGAATAAAATCTAACTTGAACCAAAAAGGAAAAATAAAACAACCTAACAGTTATACAGAGGAAAACACTACCAAGGCACTTGCTCCAGTGGTAAACAATTCTGAAATTGGTCAGAGGTGGGGAATCATCTCCCATACAGCCAGCAGTCCCGCCCGCCCACGCAAGGAGCGTCCTTATTGCAAAGCTGGGGGACCGTGCCGAGGCCTCTGTGAGTAAACGTGAGCTGAGTTCCAGGCCAGCTGCTTCTGAACTGTTCCCACCCTTCCCAGGTGAAACACCTGAATATGTACAAGGGCTTGAAAGCCTAGAGGAAGGGCCGTGGAGCTACACCAGCGAAAGAACGCAGGCCAACTTGGTGCCTGCAGGTCACCCAGGATGGTCCTGGCCACGGGCGCTCTTCTGGAAGCTTTCCATTGCGCTGCCTGAGATACACCTCCTGTCCCGGCCCCCACTCCTTTTTTTCCTTACTCACCTCAGCCCGGAGAGATACTCCAGTGGAAGTTATGGGTGACACATCCTCTTCTTTACAGGTGGCAGCCTGGCAACTCCTGCAGAAAGTCCAGCAGAGCCCCACTCACACCGGGCCACCCACAAAGCCCTGGACCCTCACACCCTCCCACCAGCACAGCCCCGAGACTGCAGACGGGGCAGAGAATATGAAGTCAGGCACAGCTGCAGGGGCTATTGCTGCCTGGAGAGCTGTTTATATTGACCTCAACCCAGGCACACCTGGGGAGGGCTTGCCGGCAGGGTCAGGCTGCCCAGGTCAGCTAATCCTCAGCCCTCAGGGAATCACATTGCAGAAAATGGACCTCGCTAAGACAGAATATTAGCCAAGGAAAAAAAGCACACAATGCCATTTGCAGCACCGTAGATGAGTCTAGAGGTAATCACGTGACTTGGAGTAAGTCAGAAATTGAAAGACACATATCCTATCATATCACTTATAGGTGTTACCTATAAATTGATACCAGGGCAGATATTTCCACGGAGAAGGGCAATCACAGATTCATTTAACAAACTTATGGTTCACCAAAGGAAAGGTGTGAGGATTGAATTCATTATGATATTGGGGTTAACAGACATATACAAACACAGTAGACGTATATAATCACCAAAACCTACGGAGTACCATGAGAAGACTACTCAACATTCTGCCATAACGAACATGAGAAAAGAATCCCAGGAAGAACAGACATATGTATATGTGTAAAAGAACCACCTCTTGCACACCTACAACAAGCTAAACGTTGTACTCAAACTTGCTGTAATAAAAAATAAAAAATTAAATTAAATACACGAACAAGACTTAGTGAGAAAAACTTGAGGGTCTTTCTCCTGGTACATTCCGTTCTACATTCCAATCTAGAACAGGACTTCCATTGAGGCTCTGCTGCCCTAGTAACCAGATTTGGTAAGGGAGAACTGCTGCCACCTTGTGGCCGTTTCACACAACAGCAGCTTTAATCCCAGTGCTAATGGTCAGTGGATATTCCAAATCATTACAGGCCTGTAAATGACACCTGCCCTGAAAACAAATCCTGGGGTCATATATCGACCAAAAAATTCAAAAGACGTCCATATTTCAAAACGACAGTTTCAAGAGGCATATTTCACGCACATTAGTGTTCTGCTTCTTTTGATTTCTTTCTTTCTTTGTTAAAAAAACGGGAATGGAAAAAGGCAACCCTCAGAATGGGCGAAAACGTTCACAAACGAATCAATGGACAAAGGTTTAATCACCAATATATATAAACAGCTCATGCAGCTGAATATTAATAAAACAAACAACCCAATACAAAAATGGGCAGAAGATCTAAATAGACGTTTCTTCAAAGAAGACACAGAGATGGCCAAGACGCACATGAAAAGCTGCTCAACATCACTAATTATTAGAGAAATGCGAATCAAAACTACAATGAGGTAAGACCTCACACCTGTTAGAATCGGCATCATCAGATAATCTACAAACAACAAATTCTGGGGAGGGTGTGGACAAAAGGAACCCTCTTCCGCTATTGGTGGGAATGTAAATTGATACAGTCACTATGGAGAACAGTATGGAGGTTCCTTTAAAAAACTAAAAAGAGAATTACCATAGGATCCAGCAATCCCTCTTCTGGGCATATACCCAGAGAAAACCATAAATCACAGAGACACATTCACCACAATGTTCATTGCAGCACTATTTACAATAGCCAGGTAATGGAAGCAACCTAAATGCCCACAGACAGACGAATGGATAAAGATGTGGTACATATATAAAATGGAATATTACTCAGCCATAAAAAGGAATGAAACTGAGTCATTTGTAGAGAAGTTGATGGATCTAGAGACTGTCATACAGAGTGAAGTAAGTCAGAAAGAGAAAAACAAATATTGTATATTAATGCCTATATGTGGAACCTAGAAAAATGCTACAGATGAACTGGTTTGCAGGGCAGAAATAGAGACACAGAGGTAGAGAACAAACGTATGGACACAAAGTGGGGGAAGCCATGGGGTGGTGGTGGTGGGATGAGTTGGGAGATTGCGATTGACCTGTATACATGTATATGCATAAAATAGATAACTAATAATAACCTAGTGTATAAAAAAATAAATAAAATTAAATTTCAAAATTTTAAAAAATAAAATGTAAAAATAAAACAGAAAAAAAGTTCTTCCATTCACACTGATGTATTTATAAGAATGAATTATTTCCATGCTTATATCTATAAATACATAAAAGAGGAATAAAATCTAACTTGAACCAAAAAAGAAAAAAAAAATTGAACCTAACAGTTATACAGAGGAAAACACTACCAAGGCACTTGATCCAGTGGTAAACAATTCTGAAATTGGTCAGAGGTGGGGAATCATCTCCCATACAGCCAGCAGCCCCACCCGCCCACGCAAGGAGCGTCCTTATTGCAAAGCTGGGGGACCGTGCCGAGGCCTCTGTGAGTAAACGTGAGATGAGCCCCAGGCCAGCTGCTGCTGAACTGTTCCCACCCTTCCCAGGTGAAACACCTGAATATGTACAAGGGCTTGAAAGCCTAGAGGAAGGGCCGTGGAGCCACACCAGCGACAGCACGCAGGCCACCTTGGTGCCTGCAGGTCAGCCAGGATGGTCCTGGCCACGGGCGCTCTTCTGGAAGCTTTCCATTGCCCTGCCTGAGATACCACTCCTGTCCAGGACCCCACTCCTTTTTTTCCTTCCTCACCTCAGCCCGGAGAGATATTCCAGTGGAAGTTATGGGTGACACATCCTCTTCTTTACATGTGGCAGCCTGGCAACTCCTGCAGAAAGTCCAGCAGATCCCCACTCACACCGGGCCACCCAGAAAGCCGTGGACCCTCACACCCTCCCACCAGCACAGCCCCGAGACTGCTGACGGGGCAGAGAATATGGAGTCAGGCACAGCTGCAGGGGCTATTGCTGCCTGGAGTGCTGTTTATATTGACCTCAACCCAGGCACACCTGGGGAGGGCTTGCCGGCAGGGTCAGGCTGCCCAGGTCAGCTAATCCTCAGCCCTCAGGGAATCACATTGCAGAAAATGGACCTCGCTAAGACAGAATATTCGCCAAGGAAAAAAAGCACACAATGCCATTTGCAGCACCGTAGATGAGTCTAGAGGTAATCACGTGACTTGGAGTAAGTCAGAAAGTGAAAGACATATATCATATCATATCACTTATAGGTGTTACCTATAAATTGATACCAGGGCAGATATTACCACGGAGAAGGGCAATCACAGATTCATTAAACAAACTTATGGTTCACCAAAGGAAAGGTGTGAGGATTGAATTCATTATGATATTGGGGTTAACAGACATATACAAACACAGTACACGTATATAATCACCAAAGACCTACGGAGTACCAAGAGAAGACTACACTACATTCTGTCATAACGAACATGGGAAAAGGATCCCAGGAAGAACAGACATATGTATATGTGTAAAAGAACCACCTCTTGCACACCTACAACAAGCTAAACGTTGTACTCAAACTTGCTGTAATAAAAAATAAAAAATTAAATTAAAAACACGAACAAGAATTAGTGAGAAAAACTTGAGGTGCTTTCTCCTGGTACATTCCGTTCTACATTGAAATCTAGAACGCGACTTCCATTGAGGCTCTGCTGCCCTAGTAACCAGATTTGGTAAGGGAGAACTGCTGCCACCTTGTGGCCGTTTCACACAACAGCAGCTTTAATCCCAGCGCTAATGGTCAGTGAATATTCCAAATCATTACAGGCCTGTAAATGACACCTGCCCTGAAAACAAATCCAGGGTCATATATCGACCAAAAAATTCAAAAGACGTCCATATTTCAAAATGACAGTTTCAAGAGGCATATTTCACGCACATTAGTGTTCTGATTCTTTTGCTTTCTTTCTTTCTTTGTTAAAAAGCGGGAATGGAAAAAGGTAACCCTCAGAAGGGGCGAAAACGTTCACAAATGAATCAATGGACAAAGGTTTAATCTCCAATATATATATACAGCTCATGAAGCTTAATATTAATACAACAAACAACCCAATACAAAACTGGGCAGAAGATCTAAATAGACGTTTCTTCAAAGAAGACACAGAGACGGCCAAGACGCACATGAAAAGCTGCTCAACATCACTAATTATTAGAGAAATGCAAATCAAAACTACAATGAGGTAAGACCTCACACCTGTTAGAATCGGCATCATCAGATAATCTACAAACAACAAATTCTGGGGAGGGTTTGGACAAAAGGAACCCTCTTCCGCTATTGGTGGGAATGTAAATTGATACAGTCACTATGGAGAACAGTATGGAGGTTCCTTTAAAAAACTAAAAAGAGAATTACCATAGGATCCAGCAATCCCACTTCTGGGCATATACCCAGAGAAAACCATAAATCACAGAGACACATTCACCACAATGTTCATTGCAGCACTATTTACAATAGCCAGGTAATGGAAGCAACCTAAATGCCCACAGACAGACGAATGGATAAAGATGTGGTACATATATAAAATGGAATATTACTCAGCCATAAAAAGGAATGAAACTGAGTCATTTGTAGAGAAGTTGATGGATCTAGAGACTGTCATACAGAGTGAAGTAAGTCAGAAAGAGAAAAACAAATATTGTATATTAATGCCTATATGTGGAACCTAGAAAAATGCTACAGATGAACAGGTTTGCAGGGCAGAAATAGAGACACAGAGGTAGAGAACAAACGTATGGACACAAAGTGGGGGAAGCCATGGGGTGGTGGTGGTGGGATGAGTTGGGAGATTGGGATTGACCTGTATACATGTATATGCATAAAATAGATAACTAATAATAACGTAGTGTATAAAAAAATAAATAAAATTAAATTTCAAAATTTTTAAAAATAAAATGTAAAAATAAAACAGAAAAAAAGTTCTTCCATTCACACTGATGTATTTATAAGAATGAATTATTTCCATGCTTATATCCATAAATATATAAAAGAGGAATAAAATCTAACTTGAACCAAAAAAGAAAAAAAAAAGAAAACTGAACCTAACAGTTATACAGAGGAAAACACTACCAAGGCACTTGCTCCAGTGGTAAACAATTCTGAAATTGGTCAGAGGTGGGGAATCATCTCCCATACAGCCAGCAGCCCCACCCGCCCACGCAAGGAGCATCCTTATTGCAAAGCTGGGGTACCGTGCCGAGGCCTCTGTGAGTAAACGTGAGCTGAGCCCCAGGCCAGCTGCTGCTGAACTGTTCCCACCCTTCCCAGGTGAAACACCTGAATATGTACAGGGCTTGAATGCCTAGAGGAAGGGCCGTGGAGCCACACCAGCGAAAGCACGCAGGCCAACTTGGTGCCTGCAGGTCAGCCAGGATGGTCCTGGTCACGGGCGCTCTTCTGGAAGCTTTCCATTGCCCTGCCTGAGATACCCCTCCTTTCCCGGCCCCCACTCCTTTTTTTCCTTCCTCACCTCAGCCCGGAGAGATACTCCAGTGGAATTTATGGGTGACACATCCTCTTCTTTACAGGTGGCAGCCTGGCAACTCCTGCAGAAAGTCCAGCAGAGCCACACTCACACCGGGCCACCCACAAAGCCGTGGACCCTCACACCCTCCCACCAGCACAGCCCCGAGACTGCTGACGGGGCAGAGAATATAGAGTCAGGCACAGCTGCAGGGGCTATTGCTGCCTGGAGTGCTGTTTATATTGACCTCAACCCAGGCACACCTGGGGAGGGCTTGCCGGCAGGGTCAGGCTGCCCAGGTCAGCTAATCCTCAGCCCTCAGGGAATCACATTGCAGAAAATGTACCTCGCTAAGACAGAATATTAGCCAAGGAAAAAAAGCACACAATGCCATTTGCAGCACTGTAGATGAGTCTAGAGGTAATCACGTGACTTGGAGTAAGTCAGAAAGTGAAAGACACATATCATATCATATCACTTATAGGTGTTACCTATAAATTGATACCAGGGCAGATATTTCCACGGAGAAGGGCAATCAGAGATTCATTAAACAAACTTATGGTTCACCAAAGGAAAGGTGTGAGGATTGAATTCATTATGATATTGGGGTTAACAGACATATACAAACACAGTACACGTATATAATCACCAAAGACCTACGGAGTACCAAGAGAAGACTACTCAACATTCTGTCATAACGAACATGGGAAAAGGATCCCAGGAAGGACAGACATATGTATATGTGTAAAAGAACCAACTCTTGCACACCTACAACAAGCTAAACGTTGTACTCAAACTTGCTGTAATAAAAAATAAAAAATTAAATTAAAAACACGAACAAGAATTAGTGAGAAAAACTTGAGGGGCTTTCTCCTGGTACATTCCGTTCTACATTCCAATCTAGAACGCGACTTCCATTGAGGCTCTGCTGCCCTAGTAACCAGATTTGGTAAGGGAGAACTGCTGCCACCTTGTGGCCGTTTCACACAACAGCAGCTGTAATCCCAGCGCTAATGGTCAGTGGATATTCCAAATCTTTACAGGCCTGTAAATGACACCTGCCCTGAAAACAAATCCTGGGGTCATATATCGACCAAAAAATTCAAAAGACGTCCATATTTCAAAACGACAGTTAAAAGAGGCATATTTCACGCACATTAGTGTTCTGCTTCTTTTGATTTCTTTCTTTCTTTGTTAAATAAACGGGAATGGAAAAAGGCAACCCTCAGAAGGGGCGAAAACGTTCACAAACGAATCAATGGACAAAGGTTTAATCACCAATATATATAAACAGCTCATGCAGCTGAATATTAATACAACAAACAACCCAATACAAAAATGGGCAGAAGATCTAAATAGACGTTTCTTCAAAGAAGACACAGAGATGGCCAAGACGCACATGAAAAGCTGCTCAACATCACTAATTATTAGAGAAATGCAAATCAAAACTACAATGAGGTAAGACCTCACACCTGTTAGAATCGGCATCATCAGATAATCTACAAACAACAAATTCTGGGGAGGGTGTGGACAAAAGGAACCCTCTTCCGCTATTGGTGGGAATGTAAATTGATACAGTCACTATGGAGAACAGTATGGAGGTTCCTTTAAAAAACTAAAAAGAGAATTACCATAGGATCCAGCAATCCCACTTCTGGGCATATACCCAGAGAAAACCATAAATCACAGAGACACATTCACCACAATGTTCATTGCAGCACTATTTACAATAGCCAGGTAATGGGAGCAACCTAAATGCCCACAGACAGACGAATGGATAAAGATGTGGTACATATATAAAATGGAATATTACACAGCCATAAAAAGGAATGAAACTGGGTTATTTGTAGAGAAGCTGATGGATCTAGAGACTGTCATACAGAGTGAAGTAAGTCAGAAAGAGAAAAACAAATACTGTATATAAATGCCTATATGTGGAACCTAGAAAAATGCTACAGATGAACAGGTTTGCAGGGCAGAAATAGAGACACAGAGGTAGAGAACAAACGTATCGACACAAAGTGGGGGAAGCCATGGGGTGGTGGTGGTGGGATGAGTTGGGAGATTGGGATTGACCTGTATACATGTCTATGCATAAAATTGATAACTAATAATAACCTCCTGTATAAAAAAATAAATAAAATTAAATTTCAAAAATTTTAAAAATAAAATGTAAAAATAAAACAGAAAAAAAGTTCTTCCATTCACACTGATGTATTTATAAGAATGAATTATTTCCATGCGTATATCCATAAATACATAAAAGACGAATAAAATCTAACTTGAACCAAAAAAGAAAAAAAAAAAACTGAACCTAACAGTTATACAGAGGAAAAC
Organism: Mesoplodon bidens; assembly: GCF_964165515.1. NCBI lineage: Eukaryota > Metazoa > Chordata > Mammalia > Artiodactyla > Ziphiidae > Mesoplodon > Mesoplodon bidens. The sequence goes on along the minus strand of NW_027672042.1, from coordinate 137,819 downwards.
ACTACCAAGGCACTTGCTCCAGTGGTAAACAATTCTGAAATTGGTCAGAGGTGGGGAATCATCTCCCATACAGCCAGCAGTCCCGCCCGCCCACGCAAGGAGCGTCCTTATTGCAAAGCTGGGGGACCGTGCCGAGTCCTCTGTGAGTAAACGTGAGCTGAGTTCCAGGCCAGCTGCTGCTGAACTGTTCCCACCCTTCCCAGGTGAAACACCTGAATATGTACAAGGGCTTGAAAGCCTAGAGGAAGGGCCGTGGAGCTACACCAGCGAAAGAACGCAGGCCAACTTGGTGCCTGCAGGTCACCCAGGATGGTCCTGGCCACGGGCGCTCTTCTGGAAGCTTTCCATTGCGCTGCCTGAGATACACCTCCTGTCCCGGCCCCCACTCCTTTTTTTCCTTACTCACCTCAGACCGGAGAGATACTCCAGTGGAAGTTATGGGTGACACATCCTCTTCTTTACAGGTGGCAGCCTGGCAACTCCTTCAGAAAGTCCAGCAGAGCCCCACTCACACCGGGCCACCCACAAAGCCCTGGACCCTCACACCCTCCCACCAGCACAGCCCCGAGACTGCTGACGGGGCAGAGAATATGGAGTCAGGCACAGCTGCAGGGGCTATTGCTGCCTGGAGAGCTGTTTATATTGACCTCAACCCAGGCACACCTGGGGAGGGCTTGCCGGCAGCGTCAGGCTGCCCAGGTCAGCTAATCCTCAGCCCTCAGGGAATCACATTGCAGAAAATGGACCTCGCTAAGACAGAATATTAGCCAAGGAAAAAAAGCACACAATGCCATTTGCAGCACCTTAGATGAGTCTAGAGGTAATCACGTGACTTGGAGTAAGTCAGAAAGTGAAAGACACATATCATATCATATCACTTATAGGTGTTACCTATAAATTGATACCAGGGCAGATATTTCCACGGAGAAGGGCAATCACAGATTCATTTAACAAACTTATGGTTCACCAAAGGAAAGGTGTGAGGATTGAATTCATTATGATATTGGGGTTAACAGACATATACAAACACAGTAGACGTATATAATCACCAAAGACCTACGGAGTACCATGAGAAGACTACTCAACATTCTGTCATAACGAACATGAGAAAAGAATCCCAGGAAGTACAGACATATGTATATGTGTAAAAGAACCACCTCTTGCACACCTACAACAAGCTAAACGTTGTACTCAAACTTGCTGTAATAAAAAATAAAAAATTAAATTAAATACACGAACAAGACTTAGTGAGAAAAACTTGAGGGTCTTTCTCCTGGTACATTCCGTTCTACATTCCAATCTAGAACAGGACTTCCATTGAGGCTCTGCTGCCCTAGTAACCAGATTTGGTAAGGGAGAACTGCTGCCACCTTGTGGCCGTTTCACACAACAGCAGCTTTAATCCCAGTGCTAATGGTCAGTGGATATTCCAAATCATTACAGGCCTGTAAATGACACCTGCCCTGAAAACAAATCCTGGGGTCATATATCGACCAAAAAATTCAAAAGACGTCCATATTTCAAAACGACTGTTTCAAGAGGCATATTTCACGCACATTAGTGTTCTGCTTCTTTTGATTTCTTTCTTTCTTTGTTAAAAAAACGGGAATGGAAAAAGGCAACCCTCAGAATGGGCGAAAACGTTCACAAACGAATCAATGGACAAAGGTTTAATCACCAATATATATAAACAGCTCATGCAGCTGAATATTAATAAAACAAACAACCCAATACAAAAATGGGCAGAAGATCTAAATAGACGTTTCTTCAAAGAAGACACAGAGATGGCCAAGACGCACATGAAAAGCTGCTCAACATCACTAATTATTAGAGAAATTCGAATCAAAACTACAATGAGGTAAGACCTCACACCTGTTAGAATCGGCATCATCAGATAATCTACAAACAACAAATTCTGGGGAGGGTGTGGACAAAAGGAACCCTCTTCCGCTATTGGTGGGAATGTAAATTGATACAGTCACTATGGAGAACAGTATGGAGGTTCCTTTAAAAAACTAAAAAGAAAATTACCATAGGATCCAGCAATCCCACTTCTGGGCATATACCCAGAGAAAACCATAAATCACAGAGACACATTCACCACAATGTTCATTGCAGCACTATTTACAAGAGCCAGGTAATGGAAGCAACCTAAATGCCCACAGACAGACGAATGGATAAAGATGTGGTACATCTATAAAATGGAATATTACTCAGCCATAAAAAGGAATGAAACTGGGTCATTTGTAGAGAAGTTGATGGATCTAGAGACTGTCATACAAAGTGAAGTAAGTCAGAAAGAGAAAAACAAATATTGTATATTAATGCCTATATGTGGAACCTAGAAAAATGCTACAGATGAACTGGTTTGCAGGGCAGAAATAGAGACACAGAGGTAGAGAACCAACGTATGGACACAAAGTGGGGGAAGCCATGGGGTGGTGGTGGTGGGATGAGTTGGGAGATTGGGATTGACCTGTATACATGTATATGCATAAAATAGATAACTAATAATAACCTAGTGTATAAAAAAATAAATAAAATTAAATTTCAAAATTTTTAAAAATAAAATGTAAAAATAAAACAGAAAAAAAGTTCTTCCATTCACACTGATGTATTTATAAGAATGAATTATTTCCATGCTTATATCTATAAATATATAAAAGAGGAATAAAATCTAACTTGAACCAAAATAGAAAAAAAAAAACTGAACCTAACAGTTATACAGAGGAAAACACTACCAAGGCACTTGCTCCAGTGGTAAACAATTCTGAAATTGGTCAGAGGTGGGGAATCATCTCCCATAGAGCCAGCAGCCCCGCCCGCCCACGCAAGGAGCGTCCTTATTGCAAAGCTGGGGGACCGTGCCGAGGCCTCTGTGAGTAAACGTGAGCTGAGTTCCAGGCCAGCTGCTTCTGAACTGTTCCCACCCTTCCCAGGTGAAACACCTGAATATGTACAAGGGCTTGAAAGCCTAGAGGAAGGGCCGTGGAGCCACACCAGCGAAAGCACGCAGGCCAACTTGGTGCCTGCAGGTCAGCCAGCATGGTCCTGGCCACGGGCGCTCTTCTGGAAGCTTTCCATTGCCCTGCCTGTGATACCCCTCCTGTCCCGGCCCCCACTCCTTCTTTTCCTTACTCACCTCAGCCCGGAGAGATACTCCAGTGGAAGTTATGGGTGACACATACTCTTCTTTACAGGTGGCAGCCTGGCAACTCCTGCAGATAGTCCAGGAGAGCCCCACTCACACCGGGCCACACACAAAGCCCTGGACCCTCACACCCTCCCACCAGCACAGCCCCGAGACTGCTGACGGGGCAGAGTATATGGAGTCAGGCACAGCTGCAGGGGCTATTGCTGCCTGGAGTGCTGTTTATATTGACCTCAACCCAGGCACACCTGGGGAGGGCTTGCCGGCAGGGTCAGGCTGCCCAGGTCAGCTAATCCTCAGCCCTCAGGGAATCCCATTGCAGAAAATGGACCTCGCTAAGACAGAATATTAGCCAAGGAAAAAGAGCACACAATGCCATTTGCAGCACCGTAGATGAGTCTAGAGGTAATCACGTGACTTGGAGTAAGTCAGAAAGTGAAAGACACATATCATATCATATCACTTATAGGTGTTACCTATAAATTGATACCAGGGCAGATATTTCCACGGAGAAGGGCAATCACAGATTCATTTAACAAACTTATGGTTCACCAAAGGAAAGGTGTGAGGATTGAATTCATTATGATATTGGGGTTAACAGACATATACAAACACAGTAGACGTATATAATCACCAAAGACCTACGGAGTACCAAGAGAAGACTACTCAACATTCTGTCATAACGAACATGAGAAAAGAATCCCAGGAAGTACAGACATATGTATATGTGTAAAAGAACCACCTCTTGCACACCTACAACAAGCTAAACGTTGTACTCAAACTTGCTGTAATAAAAAATAAAAAATTAAATTAAAAACACGAACAAGAATTAGTGAGAAAAACTTGAGGGGCTTTCTCCTGGTACATTCCGTTCTACATTCCAATCTAGAACGCGACTTCCATTGAGGCTCTGCTGCCCTAGTAACCAGATTTGGTAAGGGAGAACTGCTGCCACCTTGTGGCCGTTTCACACAACAGCAGCTGTAATCCCAGCGCTAATGGTCAGTGGATATTCCAAATCATTACAGGCCTGTAAATGACACCTGCCCTGAAAACAAATCCTGGGGTCATATATCGACCAAAAAATTCAAAAGACGTCCATATTTCAAAACGACAGTTTCAAGAGGCATATTTCACGCACATTAGTGTTCTGCTTCTTTTGATTTCTTTCTTTCTTTGTTAAAAACACGGGAATGGATAAAGGCAACCCTCAGAATGGGCGAAAACTTTCACAAACGAATCAATGGACAAAGGTTTAGTCTCCAATATATATAAACAGCTCATGCAGCTTAATATTAATAAAACAAACAACCCAATACAAAAATGGGCAGAAGATCTAAATAGACGTTTCTTCAAAGAAGACACAGAGACGGCCAAGACGCACATGAAAAGCTGCTCAACATCACTAATTACTAGAGAAATGCAAATCAAAACTACAATGAGGTAAGACCTCACACCTGTTAGAATCGGCATCATCAGATAATCTACAAACAACAAATTCTGGGGAGGGTGTGGACAAAAGGAACCCTCTTCCGCTATTGGTGGGAATGTAAATTGATGCAGTCACTATGGAGAACAGTATGGAGGTTCCTTTAAAAAACTAAAAAGAGAATTACCATAGGATCCAGCAATCCCACTTCTGGGCATATACCCAGAGAAAACCATAAATCACAGAGACACATTCACCACAATGTTCATTGCAGCACTATTTACAATAGCCAGGTAATGGAAGCAACCTAAATGCCCACAGACAGACGAATGGATAAAGATGTGGTACATATATAAAATGGAATATTACTCAGCCATAAAAAGGAATGAAACTGGGTCATTTGTAGAGAAGTTGATGGATCTAGAGACTGTCATACAGAGTGAAGTAAGTCAGAAAGAGAAAAACAAATATTGTATATTAATGCCTATATGTGGAACCTAGAAAAATGCTACAGATGAACTGGTTTGCAGGGCAGAAATAGAGACACAGAGGTAGAGAACAAACGTATGGACACAAAGTGGGGGAAGCCATGGGGTGGTGGTGGTGGGATGAGTTGGGAGATTGGGATTGACCTGTATACATGTCTATGCATAAAATAGATAACTAATAATAACCTACTGTATAAAAAAATAAAGAAAATTAAATTTCAAAAATTTTAAAAATAAAATGTAAAAATAAAACAGAAAAAAAGTTCTTCCATTCACACTGATGTATTTATAAGAATGAATTATTTCCATGCTTATATCCATAAATACATAAAAGAGGAATAAAATCTAACTTGAACCAAAAAAGAAAAAAAAAACTGAACCTAACAGTTATACAGAGGAAAACACTACCAAGGCACTTGCTCCAGTGGTAAACAATTCTGAAATTGGTCAGAGGTGGGGAATCATCTCCCATAGAGCCAGCAGCCCCGCCCACCCACGCAAGGAGCGTCCTTATTGCAAAGCTGGGGGACCGTGCCGAGGCCTCTGTGAGTAAACGTGAGCTGAGCCCCAGGCCAGCTGCTGCTGAAGTGTTCCCACCCTTCCCAGGTGAAACACCTGAATATGTACAAGGGCTTGAATGCCTAGAGGAAGGGCCGTGGAGCCACACCAGCGACAGCAAGCAGGCCACCTTGGTGCCTGCAGGTCAGCCAGGATGGTCCTGGCCACGGGCGCTCTTCTGGAAGCTTTCCATTGCCCTGCCTGAGATACCCCTCCTCTCCCGGCCCCCACTCCTTTTTTTCCTTCCTCACCTCAGCCCGGAGAGATACTCCAGTGGAATTTATGGGTGACACATCCTCTTCTTTACAGGTGGCAGCCTGGCAACTCCTGCAGAAAGTCCAGCAGAGCCCCACTCACACCGGGCCACCCACAAAGCCGTGGACCCTCACACCCTCCCACCAGCACAGCCCCGAGACTGCTGACGGGGCAGAGAATATGGAGTCAGGCACAGCTGCAGGGGCTATTGCTGCCTGGAGTGCTGTTTATATTGACCTCAACCCAGGCACACCTGGGGAGGGCTTGCCGGCAGGGTCAGGCTGCCCAGGTCAGCTAATCCTCAGCCCTCAGGGAATCACATTGCAGAAAATGGACCTCGCTAAGACAGAATATTCGCCAAGGAAAAGAAGCACAAAATGCCATTTGCAGCACCGTAGATGAGTCTAGAGGTAATCACGTGACTTGGAGTAAGTTAGAAAGTGAAAGACACATATCATATCATATCACTTATAGGTGTTACCTATAAATTGATACCAGGGCAGATATTTCCACGGAGAAGGGCAATCACAGATTCATTAAACAAACTTATGGTTCACCAAAGGAAAGGTGTGAGGATTGAATTCATTACGATATTTGGGTTAACAGACATATACAAACACAGTAGACATATATAATCACCAAAGACCTACGGAGTACCAAGAGAAGACTACTCAACATTCTGTCATAACGTACATGGGAAAAGGATCCCAGGAAGAACAGACATATGTATATGTGTAAAAGAACCACCTCTTGCACACCTACAACAAGCTAAACGTTGTAGTCAAACTTGCTGTAATAAAAAATAAAAAATTAAATTAAAAACACGAACAAGAAGTAGTGAGACAAACTTGAGGGACTTTCTCCTAGCACATTCCGTTCTAAATTCCAATCTAGAACGCGACTTCCATTGAGGCTCTGCTGCTCAATAACCAGATTTGGTAAGTGAGAACTGCTGCCACCTTGTGGCCGTTTCACACAACAGCAGCTTTAATCTCAGAGCTAATGGTCAGTGGATATTCCAAATCATTACAGGCCTGTAAATGACACCTGCCCGGAAAACAAATCCTGGGGTCATATATCGACCAAAAAATTCAAAAGACGTCCATATTTCAAAACGACAGTTTCAAGAGGCATATTTCACGCACATTAGTGTTCTGCTTCTTTTGATTTCTTTCTTTCTTTGTTAAAAAAACGGGAATGGAAAAAGGCAACCCTCAGAATGGGCGAAAACGTTCACAAACGAATCAATGGACAAAGGTTTTATCTCCAATATATATAAACAGCTCATGCAGCTTAATATTAATAAAACAAACAACCCAATACAAAAATGGGCAGAAGATCTAAATAGACGTTTCTTCAAAGAAGACACAGAGACGGCCAAGACGCACATGAAAAGCTGCTCAACATCACTAATTATTAGAGAAATGCAAATCAAAACTACAATGAGGTAAGACCTCACACCTGTTAGAATCGGCATCATCAGATAATCTACAAACAACAAATTCTGAGGAGGGTGTGGACAAAAGGAACCCTCTTCCGCTATTTGTGGGAATGTAAATTGATACAGTCACTATGGAGAACAGTATGGAGGTTCCTTTAAAAAACTAAAAAGAGAATTACCATAGGATCCAGCAATCCCACTTCTGGGCATATACCCAGAGAAAACCATAAATCACAGAGACACATTCACCACAATGTTCATTGCAGCACTATTTACAATAGCCAGGTAATGGAAGCAACCTAAATGCCCACAGACAGACGAATGGATAAAGATGTGGTACATCTATAAAATGGAATATTACTCAGCCATAAAAAGGAATGAAACTGGGTCATTTGTAGAGAAGTTGATGGATCTAGAGACTGTCATACAGAGTGAAGTAAGTCAGAAAGAGAAAAACAAATATTGTATATTAATGCCTATATGTGGAACCTAGAAAAATGCTACAGATGAACTGGTTTGCAGGGCAGAAATAGAGACACAGAGGTAGAGAACAAACGTATGGACACAAAGTGGGGGAAGCCATGGGGTGGTGGTGGTGGGATGAGTTGGGAGATTGGGATTGACCTGTATACATGTCTATGCATAAAATTGATAACTAATAACAACCTACTGTATAAAAATAAATAAATAAAATTAAATTGCAAAAATTTTAAAAATAAAATGTAAAAATAAAACAGAAAAAAAGTTCTTCCATTCACACTGATGTATTTATAAGAATGAATTATTTCCATGCTTATATCCATAAATACATAAAAGAGGAATAAAATCTAACTTGAACCAAAAAGGAAAAATAAAACAACCTAACAGTTATACAGAGGAAAACACTACCAAGGCACTTGCTCCAGTGGTAAACAATTCTGAAATTGGTCAGAGGTGGGGAATCATCTCCCATACAGCCAGCAGTCCCGCCCGCCCACGCAAGGAGCGTCCTTATTGCAAAGCTGGGGGACCGTGCCGAGGCCTCTGTGAGTAAACGTGAGCTGAGTTCCAGGCCAGCTGCTTCTGAACTGTTCCCACCCTTCCCAGGTGAAACACCTGAATATGTACAAGGGCTTGAAAGCCTAGAGGAAGGGCCGTGGAGCTACACCAGCGAAAGAACGCAGGCCAACTTGGTGCCTGCAGGTCACCCAGGATGGTCCTGGCCACGGGCGCTCTTCTGGAAGCTTTCCATTGCGCTGCCTGAGATACACCTCCTGTCCCGGCCCCCACTCCTTTTTTTCCTTACTCACCTCAGCCCGGAGAGATACTCCAGTGGAAGTTATGGGTGACACATCCTCTTCTTTACAGGTGGCAGCCTGGCAACTCCTGCAGAAAGTCCAGCAGAGCCCCACTCACACCGGGCCACCCACAAAGCCCTGGACCCTCACACCCTCCCACCAGCACAGCCCCGAGACTGCAGACGGGGCAGAGAATATGAAGTCAGGCACAGCTGCAGGGGCTATTGCTGCCTGGAGAGCTGTTTATATTGACCTCAACCCAGGCACACCTGGGGAGGGCTTGCCGGCAGGGTCAGGCTGCCCAGGTCAGCTAATCCTCAGCCCTCAGGGAATCACATTGCAGAAAATGGACCTCGCTAAGACAGAATATTAGCCAAGGAAAAAAAGCACACAATGCCATTTGCAGCACCGTAGATGAGTCTAGAGGTAATCACGTGACTTGGAGTAAGTCAGAAATTGAAAGACACATATCCTATCATATCACTTATAGGTGTTACCTATAAATTGATACCAGGGCAGATATTTCCACGGAGAAGGGCAATCACAGATTCATTTAACAAACTTATGGTTCACCAAAGGAAAGGTGTGAGGATTGAATTCATTATGATATTGGGGTTAACAGACATATACAAACACAGTAGACGTATATAATCACCAAAACCTACGGAGTACCATGAGAAGACTACTCAACATTCTGCCGTAACGAACATGAGAAAAGAATCCCAGGAAGAACAGACATATGTATATGTGTAAAAGAACCACCTCTTGCACACCTACAACAAGCTAAACGTTGTACTCAAACTTGCTGTAATAAAAAATAAAAAATTAAATTAAATACACGAACAAGACTTAGTGAGAAAAACTTGAGGGTCTTTCTCCTGGTACATTCCGTTCTACATTCCAATCTAGAACAGGACTTCCATTGAGGCTCTGCTGCCCTAGTAACCAGATTTGGTAAGGGAGAACTGCTGCCACCTTGTGGCCGTTTCACACAACAGCAGCTTTAATCCCAGTGCTAATGGTCAGTGGATATTCCAAATCATTACAGGCCTGTAAATGACACCTGCCCTGAAAACAAATCCTGGGGTCATATATCGACCAAAAAATTCAAAAGACGTCCATATTTCAAAACGACAGTTTCAAGAGGCATATTTCACGCACATTAGTGTTCTGCTTCTTTTGATTTCTTTCTTTCTTTGTTAAAAAAACGGGAATGGAAAAAGGCAACCCTCAGAATGGGCGAAAACATTCACAAACGAATCAATGGACAAAGGTTTAATCACCAATATATATAAACAGCTCATGCAGCTGAATATTAATAAAACAAACAACCCAATACAAAAATGGGCAGAAGATCTAAATAGACGTTTCTTCAAAGAAGACACAGAGATGGCCAAGACGCACATGAAAAGCTGCTCAACATCACTAATTATTAGAGAAATGCGAATCAAAACTACAATGAGGTAAGACCTCACACCTGTTAGAATCGGCATCATCAGATAATCTACAAACAACAAATTCTGGGGAGGGTGTGGACAAAAGGAACCCTCTTCCGCTATTGGTGGGAATGTAAATTGATACAGTCACTATGGAGAACAGTATGGAGGTTCCTTTAAAAAACTAAAAAGAGAATTACCATAGGATCCAGCAATCCCACTTCTGGGCATATACCCAGAGAAAACCATAAATCACAGAGACACATTCACCACAATGTTCATTGCAGCACTATTTACAATAGCCAGGTAATGGAAGCAACCTAAATGCCCACAGACAGACGAATGGATAAAGATGTGGTACATATATAAAATGGAATATTACTCAGCCATAAAAAGGAATGAAACTGAGTCATTTGTAGAGAAGTTGATGGATCTAGAGACTGTCATACAGAGTGAAGTAAGTCAGAAAGAGAAAAACAAATATTGTATATTAATGCCTATATGTGGAACCTAGAAAAATGCTACAGATGAACTGGTTTGCAGGGCAGAAATAGAGACACAGAGGTAGAGAACAAACGTATGGACACAAAGTGGGGGAAGCCATGGGGTGGTGGTGGTGGGATGAGTTGGGAGATTGCGATTGACCTGTATACATGTATATGCATAAAATAGATAACTAATAATAACCTAGTGTATAAAAAAATAAATAAAATTAAATTTCAAAATTTTAAAAAATAAAATGTAAAAATAAAACAGAAAAAAAGTTCTTCCATTCACACTGATGTATTTATAAGAATGAATTATTTCCATGCTTATATCTATAAATACATAAAAGAGGAATAAAATCTAACTTGAACCAAAAAAGAAAAAAAAAATTGAACCTAACAGTTATACAGAGGAAAACACTACCAAGGCACTTGATCCAGTGGTAAACAATTCTGAAATTAGTCAGAGGTGGGGAATCATCTCCCATACAGCCAGCAGCCCCACCCGCCCACGCAAGGAGCGTCCTTATTGCAAAGCTGGGGGACCGTGCCGAGGCCTCTGTGAGTAAACGTGAGATGAGCCCCAGGCCAGCTGCTGCTGAACTGTTCCCACCCTTCCCAGGTGAAACACCTGAATATGTACAAGGGCTTGAAAGCCTAGAGGAAGGGCCGTGGAGCCACACCAGCGACAGCACGCAGGCCACCTTGGTGCCTGCAGGTCAGCCAGGATGGTCCTGGCCACGGGCGCTCTTCTGGAAGCTTTCCATTGCCCTGCCTGAGATACCACTCCTGTCCAGGACCCCACTCCTTTTTTTCCTTCCTCACCTCAGCCCGGAGAGATATTCCAGTGGAAGTTATGGGTGACACATCCTCTTCTTTACATGTGGCAGCCTGGCAACTCCTGCAGAAAGTCCAGCAGATCCCCACTCACACCGGGCCACCCAGAAAGCCGTGGACCCTCACACCCTCCCACCAGCACAGCCCCGAGACTGCTGACGGGGCAGAGAATATGGAGTCAGGCACAGCTGCAGGGGCTATTGCTGCCTGGAGTGCTGTTTATATTGACCTCAACCCAGGCACACCTGGGGAGGGCTTGCCGGCAGGGTCAGGCTGCCCAGGTCAGCTAATCCTCAGCCCTCAGGGAATCACATTGCAGAAAATGGACCTCGCTAAGACAGAATATTCGCCAAGGAAAAAAAGCACACAATGCCATTTGCAGCACCGTAGATGAGTCTAGAGGTAATCACGTGACTTGGAGTAAGTCAGAAAGTGAAAGACACATATCATATCATATCACTTATAGGTGTTACCTATAAATTGATACCAGGGCAGATATTTCCACGGAGAAGGGCAATCACAGATTCATTAAACAAACTTATGGTTCACCAAAGGAAAGGTGTGAGGATTGAATTCATTATGATATTGGGGTTAACAGACATATACAAACACAGTACACGTATATAATCACCAAAGACCTACGGAGTACCAAGAGAAGACTACACTACATTCTGTCATAACGAACATGGGAAAAGGATCCCAGGAAGAACAGACATATGTATATGTGTAAAAGAACCACCTCTTGCACACCTACAACAAGCTAAACGTTGTACTCAAACTTGCTGTAATAAAAAATAAAAAATTAAATTAAAAACACGAACAAGAATTAGTGAGAAAAACTTGAGGTGCTTTCTCCTGGTACATTCCGTTCTACATTGAAATCTAGAACGCGACTTCCATTGAGGCTCTGCTGCCCTATTAACCAGATTTGGTAAGGGAGAACTGCTGCCACCTTGTGGCCGTTTCACACAACAGCAGCTTTAATCCCAGCGCTAATGGTCAGTGAATATTCCAAATCATTACAGGCCTGTAAATGACACCTGCCCTGAAAACAAATCCAGGGTCATATATCGACCAAAAAATTCAAAAGACGTCCATATTTCAAAATGACAGTTTCAAGAGGCATATTTCACGCACATTAGTGTTCTGATTCTTTTGCTTTCTTTCTTTCTTTGTTAAAAAGCGGGAATGGAAAAAGGTAACCCTCAGAAGGGGCGAAAACGTTCACAAATGAATCAATGGACAAAGGTTTAATCTCCAATATATATATACAGCTCATGCAGCTTAATATTAATACAACAAACAACCCAATACAAAACTGGGCAGAAGATCTAAATAGACGTTTCTTCAAAGAAGACACAGAGACGGCCAAGACGCACATGAAAAGCTGCTCAACATCACTAATTATTAGAGAAATGCAAATCAAAACTACAATGAGGTAAGACCTCACACCTGTTAGAATCGGCATCATCAGATAATCTACAAACAACAAATTCTGGGGAGGGTTTGGACAAAAGGAACCCTCTTCCGCTATTGGTGGGAATGTAAATTGATACAGTCACTATGGAGAACAGTATGGAGGTTCCTTTAAAAAACTAAAAAGAGAATTACCATAGGATCCAGCAATCCCACTTCTGGGCATATACCCAGAGAAAACCATAAATCACAGAGACACATTCACCACAATGTTCATTGCAGCACTATTTACAATAGCCAGGTAATGGAAGCAACCTAAATGCCCACAGACAGACGAATGGATAAAGATGTGGTACATATATAAAATGGAATATTACTCAGCCATAAAAAGGAATGAAACTGAGTCATTTGTAGAGAAGTTGATGGATCTAGAGACTGTCATACAGAGTGAAGTAAGTCAGAAAGAGAAAAACAAATATTGTATATTAATGCCTATATGTGGAACCTAGAAAAATGCTACAGATGAACTGGTTTGCAGGGCAGAAATAGAGACACAGAGGTAGAGAACAAACGTATGGACACAAAGTGGGGGAAGCCATGGGGTGGTGGTGGTGGGATGAGTTGGGAGATTGGGATTGACCTGTATACATGTATATGCATAAAATAGATAACTAATAATAACGTAGTGTATAAAAAAATAAATAAAATTAAATTTCAAAATTTTTAAAAATAAAATGTAAAAATAAAACAGAAAAAAAGTTCTTCCATTCACACTGATGTATTTATAAGAATGAATTATTTCCATGCTTATATCCATAAATATATAAAAGAGGAATAAAATCTAACTTGAACCAAAAAAGAAAAAAAAAAGAAAACTGAACCTAACAGTTATACAGAGGAAAACACTACCAAGGCACTTGCTCCAGTGGTAAACAATTCTGAAATTGGTCAGAGGTGGGGAATCATCTCCCATACAGCCAGCAGCCCCACCCGCCCACGCAAGGAGCATCCTTATTGCAAAGCTGGGGTACCGTGCCGAGGCCTCTGTGAGTAAACGTGAGCTGAGCCCCAGGCCAGCTGCTGCTGAACTGTTCCCACCCTTCCCAGGTGAAACACCTGAATATGTACAAGGGCTTGAATGCCTAGAGGAAGGGCCGTGGAGCCACACCAGCGAAAGCACGCAGGCCAACTTGGTGCCTGCAGGTCAGCCAGGATGGTCCTGGTCACGGGCGCTCTTCTGGAAGCTTTCCATTGCCCTGCCTGAGATACCCCTCCTTTCCCGGCCCCCACTCCTTTTTTTCCTTCCTCACCTCAGCCCGGAGAGATACTCCAGTGGAATTTATGGGTGACACATCCTCTTCTTTACAGGTGGCAGCCTGGCAACTCCTGCAGAAAGTCCAGCAGAGCCACACTCACACCGGGCCACCCACAAAGCCGTGGACCCTCACACCCTCCCACCAGCACAGCCCCGAGACTGCTGACGGGGCAGAGAATATAGAGTCAGGCACAGCTGCAGGGGCTATTGCTGCCTGGAGTGCTGTTTATATTGACCTCAACCCAGGCACACCTGGGGAGGGCTTGCCGGCAGGGTCAGGCTGCCCAGGTCAGCTAATCCTCAGCCCTCAGGGAATCACATTGCAGAAAATGTACCTCGCTAAGACAGAATATTAGCCAAGGAAAAAAAGCACACAATGCCATTTGCAGCACTGTAGATGAGTCTAGAGGTAATCACGTGACTTGGAGTAAGTCAGAAAGTGAAAGACACATATCATATCATATCACTTATAGGTGTTACCTATAAATTGATACCAGGGCAGATATTTCCACGGAGAAGGGCAATCAGAGATTCATTAAACAAACTTATGGTTCACCAAAGGAAAGGTGTGAGGATTGAATTCATTATGATATTGGGGTTAACAGACATATACAAACACAGTACACGTATATAATCACCAAAGACCTACGGAGTACCAAGAGAAGACTACTCAACATTCTGTCATAACGAACATGGGAAAAGGATCCCAGGAAGGACAGACATATGTATATGTGTAAAAGAACCAACTCTTGCACACCTACAACAAGCTAAACGTTGTACTCAAACTTGCTGTAATAAAAAATAAAAAATTAAATTAAAAACACGAACAAGAATTAGTGAGAAAAACTTGAGGGGCTTTCTCCTGGTACATTCCGTTCTACATTCCAATCTAGAACGCGACTTCCATTGAGGCTCTGCTGCCCTAGTAACCAGATTTGGTAAGGGAGAACTGCTGCCACCTTGTGGCCGTTTCACACAACAGCAGCTGTAATCCCAGCGCTAATGGTCAGTGGATATTCCAAATCTTTACAGGCCTGTAAATGACACCTGCCCTGAAAACAAATCCTGGGGTCATATATCGACCAAAAAATTCAAAAGACGTCCATATTTCAAAACGACAGTTAAAAGAGGCATATTTCACGCACATTAGTGTTCTGCTTCTTTTGATTTCTTTCTTTCTTTGTTAAATAAACGGGAATGGAAAAAGGCAACCCTCAGAAGGGGCGAAAACGTTCACAAACGAATCAATGGACAAAGGTTTAATCACCAATATATATAAACAGCTCATGCAGCTGAATATTAATACAACAAACAACCCAATACAAAAATGGGCAGAAGATCTAAATAGACGTTTCTTCAAAGAAGACACAGAGATGGCCAAGACGCACATGAAAAGCTGCTCAACATCACTAATTATTAGAGAAATGCAAATCAAAACTACAATGAGGTAAGACCTCACACCTGTTAGAATCGGCATCATCAGATAATCTACAAACAACAAATTCTGGGGAGGGTGTGGACAAAAGGAACCCTCTTCCGCTATTGGTGGGAATGTAAATTGATACAGTCACTATGGAGAACAGTATGGAGGTTCCTTTAAAAAACTAAAAAGAGAATTACCATAGGATCCAGCAATCCCACTTCTGGGCATATACCCAGAGAAAACCATAAATCACAGAGACACATTCACCACAATGTTCATTGCAGCACTATTTACAATAGCCAGGTAATGGGAGCAACCTAAATGCCCACAGACAGACGAATGGATAAAGATGTGGTACATATATAAAATGGAATATTACACAGCCATAAAAAGGAATGAAACTGGGTTATTTGTAGAGAAGCTGATGGATCTAGAGACTGTCATACAGAGTGAAGTAAGTCAGAAAGAGAAAAACAAATACTGTATATAAATGCCTATATGTGGAACCTAGAAAAATGCTACAGATGAACAGGTTTGCAGGGCAGAAATAGAGACACAGAGGTAGAGAACAAACGTATCGACACAAAGTGGGGGAAGCCATGGGGTGGTGGTGGTGGGATGAGTTGGGAGATTGGGATTGACCTGTATACATGTCTATGCATAAAATTGATAACTAATAATAACCTCCTGTATAAAAAAATAAATAAAATTAAATTTCAAAAATTTTAAAAATAAAATGTAAAAATAAAACAGAAAAAAAGTTCTTCCATTCACACTGATGTATTTATAAGAATGAATTATTTCCATGCGTATATCCATAAATACATAAAAGAGGAATAAAATCTAACTTGAACCAAAAAAGAAAAAAAAAACTGAACCTAACAGTTATACAGAGGAAAACACTACCAAGGCACTTGCTCCAGTGGTAAACAATTCTGAAATTGGTCAGAGGTGGGGAATCATCTCCCATAGAGCCAGCAGCTCCGCCCGCCCACGCAAGGAGCGTCCTTATTGCAAAGCTCGGGGACCGTGCCGAGGCCTCTGTGAGTAAACGTGAGCTGAGCCCCAGGCCACCTGCTGCTGAACTGTTCCCACCCTTCCCAGGTGAAACACCTGAATATGTACAAGGGCTTGAAAGCCTAGAGGATGGGCCGTGGAGCTACACCAGCGAAAGAACGCAGGCCAACTTGGTGCCTGCAGGTCACCCAGGATGGTCCTGGCCACGGGCGCTCTTCTGGAAGCTTTCCATTGCGCTGCCTGAGATACACCTCCTGTCCCGGCCCCCACTCCTTTTTTTCCTTACTCACCTCAGACCGGAGAGATACTCCAGTGGAAGTTATGGGTGACACATCCTCTTCTTTACAGGTGGCAGCCTGGCAACTCCTTCAGAAAGTCCAGCAGAGCCCCACTCACACCGGGCCACCCACAAAGCCCTGGACCCTCACACCCTCCCACCAGCACAGCCCCGAGACTGCTGACGGGGCAGAGAATATGGAGTCAGGCACAGCTGCAGGGGCTATTGCTGCCTGGAGAGCTGTTTATATTGACCTCAACCCAGGCACACCTGGGGAGGGCTTGCCGGCAGCGTCAGGCTGCCCAGGTCAGCTAATCCTCAGCCCTCAGGGAATCACATTGCAGAAAATGGACCTCGCTAAGACAGAATATTAGCCAAGGAAAAAAAGCACACAATGCCATTTGCAGCATCTTAGATGAGTCTAGAGGTAATCACGTGACTTGGAGTAAGTCAGAAAGTGAAAGACACATATCATATCATATCACTTATAGGTGTTACCTATAAATTGATACCAGGGCAGATATTTCCACGGAGAAGGGCAATCACAGATTCATTTAACAAACTTATGGTTCACCAAAGGAAAGGTGTGAGGATTGAATTCATTATGATATTGGGGTTAACAGACATATACAAACACAGTAGACGTATATAATCACCAAAGACCTACGGAGTACCATGAGAAGACTACTCAACATTCTGTCATAACGAACATGAGAAAAGAATCCCAGGAAGTACAGACATATGTATATGTGTAAAAGAACCACCTCTTGCACACCTACAACAAGCTAAACGTTGTACTCAAACTTGCTGTAATAAAAAATAAAAAATTAAATTAAATACACGAACAAGACTTAGTGAGAAAAACTTGAGGGTCTTTCTCCTGGTACATTCCGTTCTACATTCCAATCTAGAACAGGACTTCCATTGAGGCTCTGCTGCCCTAGTAACCAGATTTGGTAAGGGAGAACTGCTGCCACCTTGTGGCCGTTTCACACAACAGCAGCTTTAATCCCAGTGCTAATGGTCAGTGGATATTCCAAATCATTACAGGCCTGTAAATGACACCTGCCCTGAAAACAAATCCTGGGGTCATATATCGACCAAAAAATTCAAAAGACGTCCATATTTCAAAACGACTGTTTCAAGAGGCATATTTCACGCACATTAGTGTTCTGCTTCTTTTGATTTCTTTCTTTCTTTGTTAAAAAAACGGGAATGGAAAAAGGCAACCCTCAGAATGGGCGAAAACGTTCACAAACGAATCAATGGACAAAGGTTTAATCACCAATATATATAAACAGCTCATGCAGCTGAATATTAATAAAACAAACAACCCAATACAAAAATGGGCAGAAGATCTAAATAGACGTTTCTTCAAAGAAGACACAGAGATGGCCAAGACGCACATGAAAAGCTGCTCAACATCACTAATTATTAGAGAAATTCGAATCAAAACTACAATGAGGTAAGACCTCACACCTGTTAGAATCGGCATCATCAGATAATCTACAAACAACAAATTCTGGGGAGGGTGTGGACAAAAGGAACCCTCTTCCGCTATTGGTGGGAATGTAAATTGATACAGTCACTATGGAGAACAGTATGGAGGTTCCTTTAAAAAACTAAAAAGAAAATTACCATAGGATCCAGCAATCCCACTTCTGGGCATATACCCAGAGAAAACCATAAATCACAGAGACACATTCACCACAATGTTCATTGCAGCACTATTTACAAGAGCCAGGTAATGGAAGCAACCTAAATGCCCACAGACAGACGAATGGATAAAGATGTGGTACATCTATAAAATGGAATATTACTCAGCCATAAAAAGGAATGAAACTGGGTCATTTGTAGAGAAGTTGATGGATCTAGAGACTGTCATACAAAGTGAAGTAAGTCAGAAAGAGAAAAACAAATATTGTATATTAATGCCTATATGTGGAACCTAGAAAAATGCTACAGATGAACTGGTTTGCAGGGCAGAAATAGAGACACAGAGGTAGAGAACCAACGTATGGACACAAAGTGGGGGAAGCCATGGGGTGGTGGTGGTGGGATGAGTTGGGAGATTGGGATTGACCTGTATACATGTATATGCATAAAATAGATAACTAATAATAACCTAGTGTATAAAAAAATAAATAAAATTAAATTTCAAAATTTTTAAAAATAAAATGTAAAAATAAAACAGAAAAAAAGTTCTTCCATTCACACTGATGTATTTATAAGAATGAATTATTTCCATGCTTATATCTATAAATATATAAAAGAGGAATAAAATCTAACTTGAACCAAAATAGAAAAAAAAAAACTGAACCTAACAGTTATACAGAGGAAAACACTACCAAGGCACTTGCTCCAGTGGTAAACAATTCTGAAATTGGTCAGAGGTGGGGAATCATCTCCCATAGAGCCAGCAGCCCCGCCCGCCCACGCAAGGAGCGTCCTTATTGCAAAGCTGGGGGACCGTGCCGAGGCCTCTGTGAGTAAACGTGAGCTGAGTTCCAGGCCAGCTGCTTCTGAACTGTTCCCACCCTTCCCAGGTGAAACACCTGAATATGTACAAGGGCTTGAAAGCCTAGAGGAAGGGCCGTGGAGCCACACCAGCGAAAGCACGCAGGCCAACTTGGTGCCTGCAGGTCAGCCAGCATGGTCCTGGCCACGGGCGCTCTTCTGGAAGCTTTCCATTGCCCTGCCTGTGATACCCCTCCTGTCCCGGCCCCCACTCCTTCTTTTCCTTACTCACCTCAGCCCGGAGAGATACTCCAGTGGAAGTTATGGGTGACACATACTCTTCTTTACAGGTGGCAGCCTGGCAACTCCTGCAGATAGTCCAGGAGAGCCCCACTCACACCGGGCCACACACAAAGCCCTGGACCCTCACACCCTCCCACCAGCACAGCCCCGAGACTGCTGACGGGGCAGAGTATATGGAGTCAGGCACAGCTGCAGGGGCTATTGCTGCCTGGAGTGCTGTTTATATTGACCTCAACCCAGGCACACCTGGGGAGGGCTTGCCGGCAGGGTCAGGCTGCCCAGGTCAGCTAATCCTCAGCCCTCAGGGAATCACATTGCAGAAAATGGACCTCGCTAAGACAGAATATTAGCCAAGGAAAAAGAGCACACAATGCCATTTGCAGCACCGTAGATGAGTCTAGAGGTAATCACGTGACTTGGAGTAAGTCAGAAAGTGAAAGACACATATCATATCATATCACTTATAGGTGTTACCTATAAATTGATACCAGGGCAGATATTTCCACGGAGAAGGGCAATCACAGATTCATTTAACAAACTTATGGTTCACCAAAGGAAAGGTGTGAGGATTGAATTCATTATGATATTGGGGTTAACAGACATATACAAACACAGTAGACGTATATAATCACCAAAGACCTACGGAGTACCAAGAGAAGACTACTCAACATTCTGTCATAACGAACATGAGAAAAGAATCCCAGGAAGTACAGACATATGTATATGTGTAAAAGAACCACCTCTTGCACACCTACAACAAGCTAAACGTTGTACTCAAACTTGCTGTAATAAAAAATAAAAAATTAAATTAAAAACACGAACAAGAATTAGTGAGAAAAACTTGAGGGGCTTTCTCCTGGTACATTCCGTTCTACATTCCAATCTAGAACGCGACTTCCATTGAGGCTCTGCTGCCCTAGTAACCAGATTTGGTAAGGGAGAACTGCTGCCACCTTGTGGCCGTTTCACACAACAGCAGCTGTAATCCCAGCGCTAATGGTCAGTGGATATTCCAAATCATTACAGGCCTGTAAATGACACCTGCCCTGAAAACAAATACTGGGGTCATATATCGACCAAAAAATTCAAAAGACGTCCATATTTCAAAACGACAGTTTCAAGAGGCATATTTCACGCACATTAGTGTTCTGCTTCTTTTGATTTCTCTCTTTCTTTGTTAAAAAAACGGGAATGGAAAAAGGCAACCCTCAGAAGGGGCGAAAACGTTCACAAATGAATCAATGGACAAAGGTTTAATCACCAATATATATAAACAGCTCATGCAGCTGAATATTAATACAACAAACAACCCAATACAAAAATGGGCAGAAGATCTAAATAGACGTTTCTTCAAAGAAGACACAGAGATGGCCAAGACGCACATGAAAAGCTGCTCAACATCACTAATTATTAGAGAAATGCAAATCAAAACTACAATGAGGTAAGACCTCACACCTGTTAGAATCGGCATCATCAGATAATCTACAAACAACAAATTCTGGGGAGGGTGTGGACAAAAGGAACCCTCTTCCGCTATTGGTGGGAATGTAAATTGATACAGTCACTATGGAGAACAGTATGGAGGTTCCTTTAAAAAACTAAAAAGAGAATTACAATAGGATCCAGCAATCCCACTTCTGGGCATATACCCCTGGAAAACCATAAATCACAGAGACACATTCACCACAATGTTCATTGCAGCACTATTTACAATAGCCAGGTAATGGAAGCAACCTAAATGCCCACAGACAGACGAATGGATAAAGATGTGGTACATATATAAAATGGAATATTACTCAGCCATAAAAAGGAATGAAACTGGGTCATTTGTAGAGAAGCTGATGGATCTAGAGACTGTCATACAGAGTGAAGTAAGTCAGAAAGAGAAAAACAAATACTGTATATTAATGCCTATATGTGGAACCTAGAAAAATGCTACAGATGAACTGGTTTGCAGGGCAGAAATAGAGACACAGAAGTAGAGAACAAACGTATGGACACAAAGTGGGGGAAGCCATGGGGTGGTGGTGGTGGGATGAGTTGGGAGATTGGGATTGACCTGTATACATGTCTATGCATAAAATTGATAACTAATAATAACCTCCTGTATGAAAAAATAAATAAAATTAAATTTCAAAAATTTTAAAAATAAAATGTAAAAATAAAACAGAAAAAAAGTTCTTCCATTCACACTGATGTATTTATAAGAATGAATTATTTCCATGCTTATATCCATAAATACATAAAAGAGGAATAAAATCTAACTTGAAACAAAAAAGAAAAAAAAAAACTGAACCTAACAGTTATACAGAGGAAAACACTACCAAGGCACTTGCTCCAGTGGTAAACAATTCTGAAATTGGTCAGAGGTGGGGAATCATCTCCCATAGAGCCAGCAGCCCCGCCCGCCCACGCAAGGAGCGTCCTTATTGCATAGCTCGGGGACCGTGCCGAGGCCTCTGTGAGTAAACGTGAGCTGAGCCCCAGGCCAGCTGCTGCTGAACTGTTCCCAACCTTCCCAGGTGAAACACCTGAATATGTACAAGAGCTTGAAAGCCTAGAGGAAGGGCCGTGGAGCCACACCAGCGACAGCACGCAGGCCACCTTGGTGCCTGCAGGTCAGCCAGGATGGTCCTGGCCACGGGCGCTCTTCTGGAAGCTTTCCATTGCCCTGCCTGAGATACCCCTCCTGTCCCGGCCCCCACTCCTTTATTTCCTTACTCACCTCAGCCCGGAGAGATACTCCAGTGGAAGTTATGGGTGACACATCCTCTTCTTTACAGGTGGCAGCCTGGCAACTCCTTCAGAAAGTCCAGCAGAGCCCCACTCACACCGGGCCACCCACAAAGCCGTGGACCCTCACACCCTCCCACCAGCACAGCCCCGAGACTGCTGACGGGGCAGAGAATATGGAGTCAGGCACAGCTGCAGGGGCTATTGCTGCCTGGAGTGCTGTTTATATTGACTTCAACCCAGGCACACCTTGGGAGGGCTTGCCGGCAGGGTTAGGCTGCCCAGGTCAGCTAATCCTCAGCCCTCAGGGAATCACATTGCAGAAAATGGACCTCGCTTAGACAGAATATTCGCCAAGGAAAAGAAGCACACAATGCCATTTGCAGCACCGTAGATGAGTCTAGAGGTAATCACGTGACTTGGAGTAAGTCAGAAAGTGAAAGACACATATCACATCATATCACTTATAGGTGTTACCTATAAATTGATACCAGGGCAGATATTTCCACGGAGAAGGGCAATCACAGATTCATTAAACAAACTTATGGTTCACCAAAGGAAAGGTGTGAGGATTGAATTCATTACGATATTGGGGTTAACAGACATATACAAACACAGTAGACATATATAATCACCAAAGACCTACGGAGTACCAAGAGAAGACTACTCAACATTCTGTCATAACGTACATGGGAAAAGGATCCCAGGAAGAACAGACATATGTATATGTGTAAAAGAACCACCTCTTGCACACCTACAACAAGCTAAACGTTGTACTCAAACTTGCTGTAATAAAAAATAAAAAATTAAATTAAAAACACGAACAAGAATTAGTGAGAAAAACTTGAGGGGCTTTCTCCTGGTACATTCCGTTCTACATTCCAATCTAGAACGCGACTTCCATTGAGGCTCTGCTGCCCTAGTAACCAGATTTGGTAAGGGAGAACTGCTGCCACCTTGTGGCCGTTTCACACAACAGCAGCTTTAATCCCAGCGCTAATGGTCAGTGGATATTCCAAATCATTACAGGCCTGTAAATGACACCTGCCCTGAAAACAAATCCTGGGGTCATATATCGAGCAAAATATTCAAAAGACGTCCATATTTCAAAACGACAGTTTCAAGAGGCATATTTCACGCACATTAGTGTTCTGCTTCTTTTGATTTCTTTCTTTCTTTGTTAAAAAAACGGGAATGGATAAAGGCAACCCTCAGAATGGGCGAAAACTTTCACAAACGAATCAATGGACAAAAGTTTAATCTCCAATATATATAAACAGCTCATGCAGCTGAATATTAATAAAGCAAAAAACCCAATACAAAATTGGGCAGAAGATCTAAATAGACGTTTCTTCAAAGAAGACACAGAGATGGCCAAGACGCACATGAAAAGCTGCTCAACATCACTAATTATTAGAGAAATGCAAATCAAAACTACAATGAGGTAAGACCTCACACCTGTTAGAATCGGCATCATCAGATAATCTACAAACAACAAATTCTGGGGAGGGTGTGGACAAAAGGAACCCTCTTCCGCTATTGGTGGGAATGTAAATTGATACAGTCACTATGGAGAACAGTATGGAGGTTCCTTTAAAAAACTAAAAAGAGAATTACCATAGGATCCAGCAATCCCACTTCTGGGCATATACCCAGAGAAAACCATAAATCACAGAGACACATTCACCACAATGTTCATTGCAGCACTATTTACAAGAGCCAGGTAATGGAAGCAACCTAAATGCCCACAGACAGACGAATGGATAAAGATGTGGTACATATATAAAATGGAATATTACTCAGCCATAAAAAGGAATGAAACTGAGTCATTTGTAGAGAAGTTGATGGATCTAGAGACTGTCATACAGAGTGAAGTAAGTCAGAAAGAGAAAAACAAATATTGTATATTAATGCCTATATGTGGAACCTAGAAAAATGCTACAGATGAACTGGTTTGCAGGGCAGAAATAGAGACACAGAGGTAGAGAACAAACGTATGGACACAAAGTGGGGGAAGCCATGGGGTGGTGGTGGTGGGATGAGTTGGGAGATTGGGATTGACCTGTATACATGTATAAGCATAAAATAGATAACTAATAATAACCTAGTGTATAAAAAAATAAATAAAATTAAATTTCAAAATTTTAAAAAATAAAATGTAAAAATAAAACAGAAAAAAAGTTCTTCCATTCACACTGATGTATTTATAAGAATGAATTATTTCCATGCTTATATCTATAAATACATAAAAGAGGAATAAAATATAACTTGAACCAAAAAAGAAAAAAAAAATTGAACCTAACAGTTATACAGAGGAAAACACTACCAAGGCACTTGCTCCAGTGGTAAACAATTCTGAAATTGGTCAGAGGTGGGGAATCATCTCCCATACAGCCAGCAGCCCCACCCGCCCATGCAAGGAGCGTCCTTATTGCAAAGCTGGGGGACCGTGCCGAGGCCTCTGTGAGTAAACGTGAGCTGAGCCCCAGGCCAGCTGCTGCTGAACTGTTCCCACCCTTCCCAGGTGAAACACCTGAATATGTACAAGGGCTTGAAAGCCTAGAGGAAGGGCCGTGGAGCCACACCAGCGAAAGCACGCAGGCCAACTTGGTGCCTGCATGTCAGCCAGGATGGTCCTGGCCACGGGCGCTCTTCTGGAAGCTTTCCATTGCCCTGCCTGTGATACCCCTCCTGTCCCGGCCTCCACTCCTTTTTTTCCTTACTCACCTCAGCCCGGAGAGATACTCCAGTGGAAGTTATGGGTGACACATCCTCTTCTTTACAGGTGGCAGCCTGGCAACTCCTGCAGAAAGTCCAGCAGAGCCCCACTCACACCGGGCCACCCACAAAGCCGTGGACCCTCACACCCTCCCACCAACACAGCCCCGAGACTGCTGACGGGGCAGAGAATATAGAGTCAGGCACAGCTGCAGGGGCTATTGCTGCCTGGAGTGCTGTTTATATTGACCTCAACCCAGGCACACCTGGGGAGGGCTTGCCGGCATGGTCAGGCTGCCCAGGTCAGCTAATCCTCAGCCCTCAGGGAATCACATTGCAGAAAATGGACCTCGCTAAGACAGAATATTAGCCAAGGAAAAAAGCACACAATGCCATTTGCAGCACCGTAGATGAGTCTAGAGGTAATCACGTGACTTGGAGTAAGTCAGAAAGTGAAAGACACATATCATATCATATCACTTATAGGTGTTACCTATAAATTGATACCAGGGCAGATATTTCCACGGAGAAGGGCAATCACAGATTCATTAAACAAACTTATGGTTCAGCAAAGGAAAGGTGTGAGGATTGAATTCATTATGATATTGGGGTTAACAGACATATACGAACACAGTACACGTATATAATCACCAAAGACCTACGGAGTACCAAGAGAAGACTACTCAACATTCTGTCATAATGAACATGGGAAAAGGATCCCAGGAAGACCAGACATATGTATATGTGTAAAAGAACCACCTCTTGCACACCTACAACAAGCTAAACGTTGTACTCAAACTTGCTGTAATAAAAAATAAAAAATTAAATTAAAAACACGAACAAGAATTAGTGAGAAAAACTTGAGGGGCTTTCTCCTGGTACATTCCGTTCTACATTCCAATCTAGAACGCGACTTCCATTGAGGCTCTGCTGCCCTAGTAACCAGATTTGGTAAGGGAGAACTTCTGCCACCTTGTGGCCGTTTCACACAACAGCAGCTTTAATCCCAGCGCTAATGGTCAGTGGATATTCCAAATCATTACAGGCCTGTAAATGACACCTGCCCTGAAAACAAACCCTGGGGTCATATATCGACCAAAATATTCAAAAGACGTCCATATTTCAAAACGACAGTTTCAAGAGGCATATTTCACGCACATTAGTGTTCTGCTTCTTTTGATTTCTTTCTTTCTTTGTTAAAAAAACGGGAATGGAAAAAGGCAACGCTCAGAATGGGCGAAAACTTTCACAAACGAATCAATGGACAAAAGTTTAATCTCCAATATATATAAACAGCTCATGCAGCTGAATATTAATACAACAAACAACCCAAAACAAAATTGGGCAGAAGATCTAAATAGACGTTTCTTCAAAGAAGACACAGAGATGGCCAAGACGCACATGAAAAGCTGCTCAACATCACTAATTATTAGAGAAATGCAAATCAAAACTACAATGAGGTAAGACCTCACACCTGTTAGAATCGGCATCATCAGATAATCTACAAACAACAAATTCTGGGGAGGGTGTGGACAAAAGGAACCCTCTTCCGCTATTGGTGGGAATGTAAATTGATACAGTCACTATGGAGAACAGTATGGAG
Source organism: Mesoplodon bidens (assembly GCF_964165515.1). NCBI lineage: Eukaryota > Metazoa > Chordata > Mammalia > Artiodactyla > Ziphiidae > Mesoplodon > Mesoplodon bidens. Next base: position 111,200 of record NW_027672042.1, on the reverse strand, counting down.
GTTCCTTTAAAAAACTAAAAAGAGAATTACCATAGGATCCAGCAATCCCACTTCTGGGCATATACCCAGAGAAAACCATAAATCACAGAGACACATTCACCACAATGTTCATTGCAGCACTATTTACAAGAGCCAGGTAATGGAAGCAACCTAAATGCCCACAGACAGACGAATGGATAAAGATGTGGTACATCTATAAAATGGAATATTACTCAGCCATAAAAAGGAATGAAACTGAGTCATTTGTAGAGAAGTTGATGGATCTAGAGACTGTCATACAGAGTGAAGTAAGTCAGAAAGAGAAAAACAAATATTGTATATTAATGCCTATATGTGGAACCTAGAAAAATGCTACAGATGAACTGGTTTGCAGGGCAGAAATAGAGACACAGAGGTAGAGAACAAACGTATGGACACAAAGTGGGGGAAGCCATGGGGTGGTGGTGGTGGGATGAGTTGGGAGATTGGGATTGACCTGTATACATGTCTATGCATAAAATAGATAACTAATAATAACCTAGTGTATAAAAAAGTAAATAAAATGAAATTTCAAAATTTTTAAAAATAAAATGTAAAAATAAAACAGAAAAAATGTTCTTCCATTCACACTGATGTATTTATAAGAATGAATTATTTCCATGCTTATATCTATAAATACATAAAAGAGGAATAAAATCTAACTTGAACCAAAATAGAAAAAAAATTGAACCTAACAGTTATACAGAGGAAAACACTACCAAGGCACTTGCTCCAGTGGTAAACAATTCTGAAATTGGTCAGAGGTGGGGAATCATCTCCCATACAGCCAGCAGCCCCACCCGCCCATGCAAGGAGCGTCCTTATTGCAAAGCTGGGGGACCGTGCCGAGGCCTCTGTGAGTAAACGTGAGCTGAGCCCCAGGCCAGCTGCTGCTGAACTGTTCCCACCCTTCCCAGGTGAAACACCTGAATATGTACAAGGGCTTGAAAGCCTAGAGGAAGGGCCGTGGAGCCACACCAGCGAAAGCACGCAGGCCAGTTTGGTGCCTGCAGGTCTGCCAGGATGGTCCTGGCCACGGGCGCTCTTCTGGAAGCTTTCCTTTGCCCTGCCTGAGATACCCCTCCTGTCCCGGCCCCCACTCATTTTTTTCCTTCCTCACCTCAGCCCGGAGATATACTCCAGTGGAAGTTATGGGTGACACATCCTCTTCTTTACAGGTGGCAGCCTGGCAACTCCTGCAGAAAGTCCAGCAGAGCCCCACTCACACCGGGCCACCCACAAAGCCGTGGACCCTCACACCCTCCCACCAGCACAGCCCCGAGACTGCTGACGGGGCAGAGAATATGGAGTCAGGCACAGCTGCAGGGGCTATTGCTGCCTGGAGTGCTGTTTATATTGACCTCAACCCAGGCACACCTGGGGAGGGCTTGCCGGCAGGGTCAGGCTGCCCAGGTCAGCTAATCCTCAGCCCTCAGGGAATCACATTGCAGAAAATGGACCTCGCTAAGAGAGAATATTCGCCAAGGAAAAATAGCACACAATGCCATTTGCAGCACCGTAGAGGAGTCTAGAGGTAATCACGTGACTTGGAGTAAGTCAGAAAGTGAAAGACACATATCATATCATATCACTTATAGGTGTTACCTATAAATTGAAACCAGGGCAGATATTTCCACGGAGAAGGGCAATCACAGATTCATTAAACAAACTTATGGTTCACCAAAGGAAAGGTGTGAGGATTGAATTCATTACGATATTGGGGTTAACAGACATATACAAACACAGTAGACGTATATAATCACCAAAGACCTACGGAGTACCAAGAGAAGACTACTCAACATTCTGTCATAACGTACATGGGAAAAGGATCCCAGGAAGAACAGACATATGTATATGTGTAAAAGAACCACCTCTTGCACACCTACAACAAGCTAAACGTTGTACTCAAACTTGCTGTAATAAAAAATAAAAAATTAAATTAAAACACGAACAAGAATTAGTGAGAAAAACTTGAGGGGCTTTCTCCTGGTACATTCCGTTCTACATTCCAATCTAGAACGCGACTTCCATTGAGGCTCTGCTGCCCTAGTAACCAGATTTGGTAAGGGAGAACTGCTGCCACCTTGTGGCCGTTTCACACAACAGCAGCTTTAATCCCAGCGCTAATGGTCAGTGGATATTCCAAATCATTACAGGCCTGTAAATGACACCTGCCCGGAAAACAAATCCTGGGGTCATATATCGACCAAAAAATTCAAAAGACGTCCATATTTCAAAACGACAGTTTCAAGAGGCATATTTCACGCACATTAGTGTTCTGCTTCTTTTGATTTCTTTCTTTGTTAAAAAAACGGGAATGGAAAAAGGCAACCCTCAGAAGGGGCGAAAACGTTCACAAACGAATCAATGGACAAAGGTTTAATCTCCAATATATATAAACAGCTCATGCAGCTTAATATTAATACAACAAACAACCCAATACAAAAATGGGCAGAAGATCTAAATAGACGTTTCTTCAAAGAAGACACAGAGATGGCCAAGACGCACATGAAAAGCTGCTCAACATCACTAATTATTAGAGAAATGCAAATCAAAACTACAATGAGGTAAGACCTCACACCTGTTAGAATCGGCATCATCAGATAATCTACAAACAACAAATTCTGGGGAGGGTGTGGACAAAAGGAACCCTCTTCCGCTATTGGTGGGAATGTAAATTGATACAGTCACTATGGAGAACAGTATGGAGGTTCCTTTAAAAAACTAAAAAGAGAATTACCATAGGATCCAGCAATCCCACTTCTGGGCATATACCCAGAGAAAACCATAAATCACAGAGACACATTCACCACAATGTTCATTGCAGCACTATTTACAAGAGCCAGGTAATGGAAGCAACCTAAATGCCCACAGACAGACGAATGGATAAAGATGTGGTACATCTATAAAATGGAATATTACTCAGCCATAAAAAGGAATGATACTGGGTCATTTGTAGAGAAGTTGATGGATCTAGAGACTGTCATACAGAGTGAAGTAAGTCAGAAAGAGAAAAACAAATATTGTATATTAATGCCTATATGTGGAACCTAGAAAAATGCTACAGATGAACTGGTTTGCAGGGCAGAAATAGAGACACAGAGGTAGAGAACAAACGTATGGACACAAAGTGGGGGAAGCCATGGGGTGGTGGTGGTGGGATGAGTTGGGAGAGTGGGATTGACCTGTATACATGTCTATGCATAAAATTGATAACTAATAACAACCTACTGTATAAAAATAAATAAATAAAATTAAATTTCAAAAATTTTAAAAATAAAATGTAAAAATAAAACAGAAAAAAAGTTCTTCCATTCACACTGATGTATTTATAAGAATGAATTATTTCCATGCTTATATCCATAAATACATAAAAGAGGAATAAAATCTAACTTGAACCAAAAAAGAAAAATAAAACTGAACCTAACAGTTATACAGAGGAAAACACTACCAAGGCACTTGCTCCAGTGGTAAACAATTCTGAAATTGGTCAGAGGTGGGGAATCATCTCCCATACAGCCAGCAGCCCCACCCGCCCACGCAAGGAGCGTCCTTATTGCAAAGCTGGGGGACCGTGCCGAGGCCTCTGTGAGTAAACGTGAGCTGAGTTCCAGGCCAGCTGCTTCTGAACTGTTCCCACCCTTCCCAGGTGAAACACCTGAATATGTACAAGGGCTTGAAAGCCTAGAGGATGGGCCGTGGAGCTACACCAGCGAAAGAACGCAGGCCAACTTGGTGCCTGCAGGTCACCCAGGATGGTCCTGGCCACGGGCGCTCTTCTGGAAGCTTTCCATTGCGCTGCCTGAGATACACCTCCTGTCCCGGCCCCCACTCCTTTTTTTCCTTACTCACCTCAGACCGGAGAGATACTCCAGTGGAAGTTATGGGTGACACATCCTCTTCTTTACAGGTGGCAGCCTGGCAACTCCTTCAGAAAGTCCAGCAGAGCCCCACTCACACCGGGCCACCCACAAAGCCCTGGACCCTCACACCCTCCCACCAGCACAGCCCCGAGACTGCTGACGGGGCAGAGAATATGGAGTCAGGCACAGCTGCAGGGGCTATTGCTGCCTGGAGAGCTGTTTATATTGACCTCAACCGAGGCACACCTGGGGAGGGCTTGCCGGCAGGGTCAGGCTGCCCAGGTCAGCTAATCCTCAGCCCTCAGGGAATCACATTGCAGAAAATGGACCTCGCTAAGACAGAATATTAGCCAAGGAAAAAAAGCACACAATGCCATTTGCAGCACCGTAGATGAGTCTAGAGGTAATCACGTGACTTGGAGTAAGTCAGAAAGTGAAAGACACATATCATATCATATCACTTATAGGTGTTACCTATAAATTGATACCAGGGCAGATATTTCCACGGAGAAGGGCAATCAAAGATTCATTTAACAAACTTATGGTTCACCAAAGGAAAGGTGTGAGGATTGAATTCATTATGATATTGGGGTTAACAGACATATACAAACACAGTAGACGTATATAATCACCAAAGACCTACGGAGTACCATGAGAAGACTACTCAACATTCTGTCATAACGAACATGAGAAAAGAATCCCAGGAAGTACAGACATATGTATATGTGTAAAAGAACCACCTCTTGCACACCTACAACAAGCTAAACGTTGTACTCAAACTTGCTGTAATAAAAAATAAAAAATTAAATTAAAAACACGAACAAGAATTAGTGAGAAAAACTTGAGGGGCTTTCTCCTGGTACATTCCGTTCTACATTCCAATCTAGAACGCGACTTCCATTGAGGCTCTGCTGCCCTAGTAACCAGATTTGGTAAGGGAGAACTGCTGCCACCTTGTGGCCGTTTCACACAACAGCAGCTTTAATCCCAGCACTAATGGTCAGTGGATATTCCAAATCATTACAGGCCTGTAAATGACACCTGCCCTGAAAACAAATCCTGGGGTCATATATCGACCAAAAAATTCAAAAGACGTCCATATTTCAAAACGACAGTTTCAAGAGGCATATTTCACGCACATTAGTGTTCTGCTTCTTTTGATTTCTTTCTTTCTTTGTTAAAAAAACGGGAATGGAAAAAGGAAACCCTCAGAATGGGCGAAAACTTTCACAAACGAATCAATGGACAAAGGTTTAATCTCCAATATATATAAACAGCTCATGCAGCTTAATATTAATACAACAAACAACCCAATACAAAAATGGGCAGAAGATCTAAATAGACGTTTCTTCAAAGAAGACACAGAGATGGCCAAGACGCACATGAAAAGCTGCTCAACATCACTAATTATAAGAGAAATGCAAATCAAAACTACAATGAGGTAAGACCTCACACCTGTTAGAATCGGCATCATCAGATAATCTACAAACAACAAATTCTGGGGAGGGTGTGGACAAAAGGAACCCTCTTCCGCTATTGGTGGGAATGTAAATTGATACAGTCACTATGGAGAACAGTATGGAGGTTCCTTTAAAAAACTAAAAACAGAATTACAATAGGATCCAGCAATCCCACTTCTGGGCATATACCCAGAGAAAACCAAAAATCACAAAGACACATTCACCACAATGTTCATTGCAGCACTATTTACAATCGCCAGGTAATGGAAGCAACCTAAATGCCCACAGACAGACGAATGGATAAAGATGTGGTACATATATAAAATGGAATATTACTCAGCCATAAACAGGAATGAAACTGGGTCATTTGTAGAGAAGTTGATGGATCTAGAGACTGTCATACAGAGTGAAGTAAGTCAGAAAGAGAAAAACAAATATTGTATATTAATGCCTATATGTGGAACCTAGAAAAATGCTACAGATGAACTGGTTTGCAGGGCAGAAATAGAGACACAGTGGTAGAGAACAAACGTATGGACACAAAGTGGGGGAAGCCATGGGGTGGTGGTGGTGGGATGAGTTGGGAGAGTGGGATTGACCTGTATACATGTCTATGCATAAAATAGATAACTAATAATAACCTACTGTATAAAAAAATAAATAAAATTAAATTTCAAAAATTTTAAAAATAAAATGTTAAAATAAAACAGAAAAAGTGTTCTTCCATTCACACTGATGTATTTATAAGAATGAATTATTTCCATGCTTATATCCATAAATACATAAAAGAGGAATAAAATCTAACTTGAACCAAAAAAGAAAAAAAAAAAACTGAACCTAACAGTTATACAGAGGAAAACACTACCAAGGCACTTGCTCCAGTGGTAAACAATTCTGAAATTGGTCAGAGGTGGGGAATCATCTCCCATAGAGCCAGCAACCCCGCCCGCCCACGCAAGGAGCGTCCTTATTGCAAAGCTGGGGGACCGTGCGGAGGCCTCTGTGAGTAAACGTGAGCTGAGCCCCAGGCCAGCTGCTGCTGAACTGTTCCCACCCTTCCCAGGTGAAACACCTGAATATGTACAAGGGCTTGAAAGCCTAGAGGAAGGGGCGTGGAGCCACACCAGCGACAGCACGCAGGCCACCTTGGTGCCTGCAGGTCAGCCAGGATGGTCCTGGCCACGGGCGCTCTTCTGGAAGCTTTCCATTGCCCTGCCTGAGATACCCCTCCTGTCCCGGCCCCCACTCCTTTTTTTCCTTAGTCACCTAAGCCCGGAGAGTTATTCCAGTGGAAGTTATGGGTGACATATCCTCTTCTTTACAGGTGGCAGCCTGGCAACTCCTGCAGAAAGTCCAGCAGAGCCCCACTCACACCGGGCCACCCACAAAGCCGTGGACCCTCACACCCTCCCACCAGCACAGCCCCGAGACTGCTGACGGGGCAGAGAATATGGAGTCAGGCACAGCTGCAGGGGCTATTGCTGCCTGGAGTGCTGTTTATATTGACCTCAACCCAGGCACACCTGGGGAGGGCTTGCCGGCAGGGTCAGGCTGCCCAGGTCAGCTAATCCTCAGCCCTCAGGGAATCACATTGCAGAATATGGACCTCGCTAAGACAGAATATTCGCCAAGGAAAAGAAGCACACAATGCCATTTGCAGCACCGTAGATGAGTCTAGAGGTAATCACGTGACTTGGAGTAAGTCAGAAAGTGAAAGACACATATCATATCATATCACTTATAGGTGTTACCTATAAATTGATACCAGGGCAGATATTTCCACGGAGAAGGGCAATCACAGATTCATTAAACAAACTTATGGTTCACCAAAGGAAAGGTGTGAGGATTGAATTCATTACGATATTGGGGTTAACAGACATATACAAACACAGTAGACATATATAATCATCAAAGACCTACGGAGTACCAAGAGAAGACTACTCAACATTCTGTCATAACGTACATGGAAAAGGATCCCAGGAAGTACAGACATATGTATATGTGTAAAAGAACCACCTCTTGCACACCTACAACAAGCTAAACGTTGTACTCAAACTTGCTGTAATAAAAAATAAAAAATTAAATTAAAAACACGAACAAGAAGTAGTGAGACAAACTTGAGGGCCTTTCTCCTGGCACATTCCGTTCTAAATTCCAATCTAGAACGCGACTTCCATTGAGGCTCTGCTGCCCTAGTAACCAGATTTGGTAAGGGAGAACTGCTGCCACCTTGTGGTCGTTTCACACAGCAGCAGCTTTAATCCCAGCGCTAATGGTCAGTGGATATTCCAAATCATTACAGGCCTGTAAATGACACCTGCCCTGTAAACAAATCCTGGGGACATATATCGACCAAAAAATTCAAAAGACGTCCATATTTCAAAACGACAGTTTCAAGAGGCATATTTCACGCACATTAGTGTTCTGCTTTTTTTGATTTCTTTCTTTCTTTGTTAAAAACACGTGAATGGAAAAAGGCAACCCTCAGAATGGGCGAAAACTTTCACAAACGAATCAATGGACAAAGGTTTAATCTCCAATATATATAAACAGCTCATGCAGCTTAATATTAATACAACAAACAACCCAATACAAAAATGGGCAGAAGACCTAAACAGACGTTTCTTCAAAGAAGACACAGTGATGTCCAAGACGCACATGAAAAGCTGCTCAACATCACTAATTATTAGAGAAATGCAAATCAAAACAGCAATGAGGTAAGACCTCACAACTGTTAGAATCGGCATCATCAGATAATCTACAAACAACAAATTCTGGGGAGGGTGTGGACAAAAGGAACCCTCTTCCGCTATTGGTGGGAATGTAAATTGATACAGTCACTATGGAGAACAGTATGGAGGTTCCTTTAAAAAACTAAAAACAGAATTACAATAGGATCCAGCAATCCCACTTCTGGGCATATACCCAGAGAAAACCATAAATCACAGAGACACATTCACCACAATGTTCATTGCAGCACTATTTACAATAGCCAGGTAATGGAAGCAACCTAAATGCCCACAGACAGACGAATGGATAAAGATGTGGTACATATATAAAATGGAATATTACTCAGCCATAAAAAGGAATGAAACTGAGTCATTTGTAGAGAAGTTGATGGATCTAGAGACTGTCATACAGAGTGAAGTAAGTCAGAAAGAGAAAAACAAATATTGTATATTAATGCCTATATGTGGAACCTAGAAAAATGCTAGAGATGATCTGGTTTGCAGGGCAGAAATAGAGACACAGAGGTAGAGAACAAACGTATGGACACAAAGTGGGGGAAGCCATGGGGTGGTGGTGGTGGGATGAGTTGGGAGATTGGGATTGACCTGTATACATGTCTATGCATAAAATAGATAACTAATAATAACCTACTGTATAAAAAAAATAAATAAAATTAAATTTCAAAAATTTTAAAAATAAAATGTAAAAATAAAACAGAAAAAATTTTCTTCCATTCACACTGATGTATTTATAAGAATGAATTATTTCCATGCTTATATCCGTAAATACATAAAAGAGGAATAAAATCTAACTTGAACCAAAAAAGAAAAAAAAAAACTGAACCTAACAGTGATACAGAGGAAAACACTACCAAGGCACTTGCTCCAATGGTAAACAATTCTGAAATTGGTCAGAGGTCGGGAATCATCTCCCATACAGCCAGCAGCCCCGCCCGCCCACGCAAGGAGCGTCATTATTGCAAAGCTGGGGGACCATGCCGAGGCCTCTGTGAGTAAACGTGAGCTGAGCCCCAGGCCAGCTGCTGCTGAACTGTTCCCACCCTTCCCAGGTGAAACACCTGAATATGTACAAGGGCTTGAAAGCCTAGAGGAAGGGCCATGGAGCCACACCAGCGAAAGCACGCAGGCCAACTTGGTGCCTGCAGGTCAGCCAGGATGGTCCTGGCCACGGGCGCTCTTCTGGAAGCTTTCCATTGCCCTGCCTGGGATACCCCTCTTGTCCCGGCCCCCACTCTTTTTTTTCCTTCCTCACCTCAGCCCGGAGAGATACTCCAGTGGAAGTTATGGGTGACACATCCTCTTCTTTACAGGTGGCAGCCTGGCAACTCCTGCAGAAAGTCCAGCAGAACCCCACTCACACCGGGCCACCCACAAAACCGTGGACCCTCACACCCTCCCACCAGCACAGCCCCGAGACTGCTGACGGGGCAGAGAATATGGAGTCAGGCACAGCTGCAGGGGCTATTGCTGCCTGGAGTGCTGTTTATATTGACCTCAACTCAGGCACACCTGGGGATGTCTTGCTGTCATGGTCAGGCTGCCCAGGTCAGCTAATCCTCAGCCCTCAGGGAATCACATTGCAGAAAATGGACCTCGCTAAGACAGAATATTCGCCAAGGAAAAGAAGCACACAATGCCATTTGCAGCACCCTAGATGAGTCTAGAGGTAATCACGTGACTTGGAGTAAGTCAGAAAGTGAAAGACACATATCATATCATATCACTTATAGGTGTTACCTATAAATTGATACAAGGGCAGATATTTCCACGGAGAAGGGCAATCACAGATTCATTAAACAAACTTATGGTTCACCAAAGGAAAGGTGTGAGGATTGAATTCATTACGATATTGGGGTTAACAGACATATAAAAACACAGTAGACGTATATAATCACCAAAGACCTACGGAGTACGAAGAGAAGACTACTCAACATTCTGTCATAACGAACATGGGAAAAGGATCCCAGGAAGAACAGACATATGTATATGTGTAAAAGAACCACCTCTTGCACACCTACAACAAGCTAAACTTTGTACTCAAACTTGCTGTAATAAAAAATAAAAAATTAAATTAAAAACACGAACAAGAATTAGTGAGAAAAACTTGAGGGGCTTTCTCCTGGTACATTCCGTTCTACATTCCAATCTAGATCGCGACTTCCATTGAGGCTCTGCTGCCCTAGTAAACAGATTTGGTAAGGGAGAACTGCTGCCACCTTGTGGCCGTTTCACACAACAGCAGCTTTAATCCCAGCGCTAATGGTCAGTGGATATTCCAAATCATTACAGGCCTGTAAATGACACCTGCCCTGAAAACAAATCCTGGGGTCATATATCGACCAAAAAATTCAAAAGACGTCCATATTTCAAAATGACAGTTTCAAGAGCCATATTTCACGCACATTAGTGTTCTTCTTCTTTTGCTTTCTTTCTTTCTTTGTTAAAAAAACGGGAATGGAAAAAGGTAACCCTCAGAAGGGGCGAAAACGTTCACAAACGAATCAATGGACAAAGGTTTAATCTCCAATATATATATACAGCTCATGCAGCTTAATATTAATACAACAAACAACCCAATACAAAAATGCGCAGAAGATCTAAATAGACGTTTCTTCAAAGATGACACAGAGACGGCCAAGACGCACATGAAAAGCTGCTCAACATCACTAATTATTAGAGAAATGCAAATCAAAACTACAATGAGGTAAGACCTCACACCTGTTAGAATCGGCATCATCAGATAATCTACAAACAACAAATTCTGGGGAGGGTGAGGACAAAAGGAACCCTCTTCTGCTATTGGTGGGAATGTAAATTGATACAGTCACTATGGAGAACAGTATGGAGGTTCCTTTAAAAAACTAAAAAGAGAATTACCATAGGATCCAGCAATCCCACTTCTGGGCATATACCCAGAGAAAACCATAAATCACAGAGACACATTCACCACAATGTTCATTGCAGCACTATTTAAAATAGCCAGGTAATGGAAGCAACCTAAATGCCCACAGACAGACGAATGGATAAAGATGTGGTACATATATAAAATGGAATATTACTCAGCCATAAAAAGGAATGAAACTGAGTCATTTGTAGAGAAGTTGATGGATCTAGAGACTGTCATACAGAGTGAAGTAAGTCAGAAAGAGAAAAACAAATATTGTATATTAATGCCTATATGTGGAACCTAGAAAAATGCTACAGATGAACTGGTTTGCAGGGCAGAAATAGAGACACAGAGGTAGAGAACAAACGTATGGACACAAAGTGGGGGAAGCCATGGGGTGGTGGTGGTGGGATGAGTTCGGAGATTGGGATTGACCTGTATACATGTATATGCATAAAATAGATAACTAATAATAACCTAGTGTATAAAAAAATAAATAAAATTAAATTTCAAAATTTTAAAAATAAAATGTAAAAATAAAACAGAAAAAAAGTTCTTCCATTCACAATGATGTATTTATAAGAATGAATTATTTCCATGCTTATATCTATAAATACATAAAAGAGGAATAAAATCTAAGTAGAACCAAAAAAGAACAAAAAAAACTGAACCTAACAGTTATACAGAGGAAAACACTACCAAGGCACTTGCTCCAGGGGTAAACAATTCTGAAATTGGTCAGAGGTGGGGAATCATCTCCCATAGAGCCAGCAGCCCCACCCGCCCACGCAAGGAGCGTCCTTATTGCAAAGCTGGGGGACCGTGCCGAGGCTTCTGTGAGAAAACGTGAGCTGAGCCCCAGGCCAGCTGCTGCTGAACTGTTCCCACCCTTCCCAGGTGAAACACCTGAATATGTACAAGGGCTTGAAAGCCTAGAGGAAGGGCCGTGGAGCCACACCAGCGAAAGCACGCAGGCCAACTTGGTACCTGCAGGTCAGCCAGGATGGTCCTGGCCACGGGCGCTCTTCTGGAAGTTTTCCATTGCCCTGCCTGAGATACCCCTCCTGTCCCGGCCCCCACTCCTTTTTTTCCTTCCTCACCTCAGCCCGGAGAGATACTCCAGTGGAAGTTATGGGTGACACATCCTCTTCTTTACAGGTGGCAGACTGGCAACTCCTGCAGAAAGTCCAGCAGAGCCCCACTCACACCGGGCCACCCACAAAGCCTTGGACCCTCACACCCTCCCACCAACACAGCCCCGAGACTGCTGCCGGGGCAGAGAATATGGAGTCAGGCACAGCTGCAGGGGCTATTGCTGCCTGGAGTGCTGTTTATATTGACCTCAACCCAGGCACACCTGTGGAGGGCTTGCTGGCAGGGTCAGGCTGCCCAGGTCAGCTAATCCTCAGCCCTCAGGGAATCACATTGCAGAAAATGGACCTCGCTAAGACAGAATATTCGCCAAGGAAAAGAAGCACACAATGCCATTTGCAGCACCGTAGATGAATCTAGAGGTAATCACGTGACTTGGAGTAAGTCAGAAAGTGAAAGACACATATCATATCATATCACTTATAGGTGTTACCTATAAATTGATACCAGGGCAGATATTTCCACGGAGAAGGGCAATCACAGATTCATTAAACACACTTATGGTTCACTAAAGGAAAGGTGTGAGGATTGAATTCATTACGATATTGGGGTTAACAGACATATACAAACACAGTAGACATATATAATCACCAAAGACCTACGGAGTACAAAGAGAAGACTACTCAACATTCTGTCATAACGTACATGGGAAAAGGATCCCAGGAAGAACAGACATATGTATGTGTGTAAAAGAACCACCTCTTGCACACCTACAACAAGCTAAACGTTGTACTCAAACTTGCTGTAATAAAAAATAAAAAAATTAAATTAGGGCTTCCCTGGTGGCGCAGTGGATGAGAGTCCGCCTGCCGATGCAGGGGACACGGGTTCATGCCCCGGTCTGGGAAGATCCCACATGCCGTGGAGCGGCTGGGCCCGTGAGCCATGGCCGCTGAGCCTGCGCGTCCGGAGCCTGTGCTCCGCAGCGGGAGAGGCCACAACAGTGAGAGGCCCACATACCGCAAAAAAAAAAAAAAAAAAAAAAAAAAAAAAAAATTAAATTAAAAACACGAACAAGAAGTAGTGAGACAAACCTGAGGGGCTTTCTCCTGGCACATTCCGTTCTACATTCCAATCTAGAACGCGACTTCCATTGAGGCTCTGCTGCCCTAGTAACCAGATTTGGTAAGGGAGAACTGCTGCCACCTTGTGGCCGTTTCACACAACAGCAGCTTTAATCCCAGCACTAATGGTCAGTGGATATTCCAAATCATTACAGGCCTGTAAATGACACCTGCCCTGAAAACAAATCCTGGGGTCATATATCGACCAAAAAATTCAAAAGACGTCCATATTTCAAAACGACAGTTTCAAGAGGCATATTTCACGCACATTAGTGTTCTGCTTCTTTTGATTTCTTTCTTTCTTTGTTAAAAAAACGGGAATGGAAAAAGGTAACCCTCAGAAGGGGCGAAAACGTTCACAAACGAATCAATGGACAAAGGTTTAATCTCCAATATATATATACAGCTCATGCAGCTGAATATTAATACAACAAACAACCCAATACAAAAATGGGCAGAAGATCTAAATAGACGTTTCTTCAAAGAAGACACAGAGACGGCCAAGACGCATATGAAAAGCTGCTCAACATCACTAATTATTAGAGAAATGCAAATCAAAACTACAATGAGGTAAGACCTCACACCTGTTAGAATCGGCATCATCAGATAATCTACAAACAACAAATTCTGGGGAGGGTGTGGACAAAAGGAACCCTCTTCCGCTATTGGTGGGAATGTAAATTGATACAGTCACTATGGAGAACAGTATGGAGGTTCCTTTAAAAAACTAAAAAGAGAATTACCATAGGATCCAGCAATCCCACTTCTGGGCATATACCCAGAGAAAACCATAAATCACAGAGACACATTCACCACAATGTTCATTGCAGCACTATTTACAATAGCCAGGTAATGGAAGCAACCTAAATGCCCACAGACAGACGAATGGATAAAGATGTGGTACATATATAAAATGGAATATTACTCAGCCATAAAAAGGAATGAAACTGAGTCATTTGTAGAGAAGTTGATGGATCTAGAGACTGTCATACAGAGTGAAGTAAGTCAGAAAGAGAAAAACAAATATTGTATATTAATGCCTATATGTGGAACCTAGAAAAATGCTACAGATGAACTGGTTTGCAGGGCAGAAATAGAGACACAGAGGTAGAGAACAAACGTATGGACACAAAGTGGGGGAAGCCATGGGGTGGTGGTGGTGGGATGAGTTGGGAGATTGGGATTGACCTGTATACATGTATATGCATAAAATAGATAACTAATAATAACCTAGTGTATAAAAAAATAAATAAAATTAAATTTCAAAATTTTTAAAAATAAAATGTAAAAATAAAACAGAAAAAAAGTTCTTCCATTCACACTGATGTATTTATAAGAATGAATTATTTCCATGCTTATATCTATAAATATATAAAAGAGGAATAAAATCTAACTTGAACCAAAAAAGAAAAAAAAAAACTGAACCTAACAGTTATACAGAGGAAAACACTACCAAGGCACTTGCTCCAGTGGTAAACAATTCTGAAATTGGTCAGAGGTGGGGAATCATCTCCCATACACCCAGCAGCCCCGCCCGCACACGCAAGGAGCGTCCTTATTGCAAAGCTGGGGGACCGTGCCGAGGCCTCTGTGAGTAAACGTGAGCTGAGTTCCAGGCCATCTTCTGCTGAACTGTTCCCACCCATCCCAGGTGAAACACCTGAATATGTACAAGGGCTTGAAAGCCTAGAGGAAGGGCCGTGGAGCCACACCAGCGAAAGCACGCAGGCCAACTTGGTGCCTGCAGGTCAGCCAGGATGGTCCCGGCCACGGGCGCTCTTCTGGAAGCTTTCCATTGCCCTGCCTGAGATACCCCTCCTGTCCCGGCCCCCACTCCTTTTTTTCCTTCCTCACCTCAGCCCGGAGAGATACTCCAGTGGAAGTTATGGGTGACACATCCTCTTCTTTACAGGTGGCAGCCTGGCAACTCCTGCAGAAAGTCCAGCAGAGCCCCACTCACACCGGGCCACCCACAAAGCCGTGGACCCTCACACCCTCCCACCAGCACAGCCCCGAGACTGCTGACGGGGCAGAGAATATGGAGTCAGGCACAGCTGCAGGGGCTATTGCTGCCTGGAGTGCTGTTTATATTGACCTCAACCCAGGCACACCTGGGGAGGGCTTGCCGGCAGGGTCAGGCTGCCCAGGTCAGCCAATCCTCAGCCCTCAGGGAATCACATTGCAGAAAATGGACCTCGCTAAGACAGAATATTCGCCAAGGAAAAGAAGCACACAATGCCATTTGCAGCACCCTAGATGAGTCTAGAGGTAATCACGTGACTTGGATTAAGTCAGAAAGTGAAAGACACATATCATATCATATCACTTATAGGTGTTACCTATAAATTGATACCAGGGCAGATATTTCCACGGAGAAGGGCAATCACAGATTCATTAAACAAACTTATGGTTCACCAAAGGAAAGGTGTGAGGATTGAATTCATTACGATATTGGGGTTAACAGACATATAAAAACACAGTAGACGTATATAATCACCAAAGACCTACGGAGTACCAAGAGAAGACTACTCAACATTCTGTCATAACGAACATGGGAAAAGGATCCCAGGAAGAACAGACATATGTATATGTGTAAAAGAACCACCTCTTGCACACCTACAACAAGCTAAACTTTGTACTCAAACTTGCTGTAATAAAAAATAAAAAATTAAATTAAAAACACGAACAAGAATTAGTGAGAAAAACTTGAGGGGCTTTCTCCTGGTACATTCCGTTCTACATTCCAATCTAGATCGCGACTTCCATTGAGGCTCTGCTGCCCTAGTAAACAGATTTGGTAAGGGAGAACTGCTGCCACCTTGTGGCCGTTTCACACAACAGCAGCTTTAATCCCAGCGCTAATGGTCAGTGGATATTCCAAATCATTACAGGCCTGTAAATGACACCTGCCCTGAAAACAAATCCTGGGGTCATATATCGACCAAAAAATTCAAAAGACGTCCATATTTCAAAATGACAGTTTCAAGAGCCATATTTCACGCACATTAGTGTTCTTCTTCTTTTGCTTTCTTTCTTTCTTTGTTAAAAAAACGGGAATGGAAAAAGGTAACCCTCAGAAGGGGCGAAAACGTTCACAAACGAATCAATGGACAAAGGTTTAATCTCCAATATATATATACAGCTCATGCAGCTTAATATTAATACAACAAACAACCCAATACAAAAATGCGCAGAAGATCTAAATAGACGTTTCTTCAAAGATGACACAGAGACGGCCAAGACGCACATGAAAAGCTGCTCAACATCACTAATTATTAGAGAAATGCAAATCAAAACTACAATGAGGTAAGACCTCACACCTGTTAGAATCGGCATCATCAGATAATCTACAAACAACAAATTCTGGGGAGGGTGAGGACAAAAGGAACCCTCTTCTGCTATTGGTGGGAATGTAAATTGATACAGTCACTATGGAGAACAGTATGGAGGTTCCTTTAAAAAACTAAAAAGAGAATTACCATAGGATCCAGCAATCCCACTTCTGGGCATATACCCAGAGAAAACCATAAATCACAGAGACACATTCACCACAATGTTCATTGCAGCACTATTTAAAATAGCCAGGTAATGGAAGCAACCTAAATGCCCACAGACAGACGAATGGATAAAGATGTGGTACATATATAAAATGGAATATTACTCAGCCATAAAAAGGAATGAAACTGAGTCATTTGTAGAGAAGTTGATGGATCTAGAGACTGTCATACAGAGTGAAGTAAGTCAGAAAGAGAAAAACAAATATTGTATATTAATGCCTATATGTGGAACCTAGAAAAATGCTACAGATGAACTGGTTTGCAGGGCAGAAATAGAGACACAGAGGTAGAGAACAAACGTATGGACACAAAGTGGGGGAAGCCATGGGGTGGTGGTGGTGGGATGAGTTGGGAGATTGGGATTGACCTGTATACATGTATATGCATAAAATAGACAACTAATAATAACCTAGTGTATAAAAAAATAAATAAAATTAAATTTCAAAATTTTAAAAATAAAATGTAAAAATAAAACAGAAAAAAAGTTCTTCCATTCACAATGATGTATTTATAAGAATGAATTATTTCCATGCTTATATCTATAAATACATAAAAGAGGAATAAAATCTAAGTAGAACCAAAAAAGAACAAAAAAAACTGAACCTAACAGTTATACAGAGGAAAACACTACCAAGGCACTTGCTCCAGGGGTAAACAATTCTGAAATTGGTCAGAGGTGGGGAATCATCTCCCATAGAGCCAGCAGCCCCACCCGCCCACGCAAGGAGCGTCCTTATTGCAAAGCTGGGGGACCGTGCCGAGGCTTCTGTGAGAAAACGTGAGCTGAGCCCCAGGCCAGCTGCTGCTGAACTGTTCCCACCCTTCCCAGGTGAAACACCTGAATATGTACAAGGGCTTGAAAGCCTAGAGGAAGGGCCGTGGAGCCACACCAGCGAAAGCACGCAGGCCAACTTGGTACCTGCAGGTCAGCCAGGATGGTCCTGGCCACGGGCGCTCTTCTGGAAGTTTTCCATTGCCCTGCCTGAGATACCCCTCCTGTCCCGGCCCCCACTCCTTTTTTTCCTTCCTCACCTCAGCCCGGAGAGATACTCCAGTGGAAGTTATGGGTGACACATCCTCTTCTTTACAGGTGGCAGACTGGCAACTCCTGCAGAAAGTCCAGCAGAGCCCCACTCACACCGGGCCACCCACAAAGCCTTGGACCCTCACACACTCCCACCAACACAGCCCCGAGACTGCTGCCGGGGCAGAGAATATGGAGTCAGGCACAGCTGCAGGGGCTATTGCTGCCTGGAGTGCTGTTTATATTGACCTCAACCCAGGCACACCTGGGGAGGGCTTGCTGGCAGGGTCAGGCTGCCCAGGTCAGCTAATCCTCAGCCCTCAGGGAATCACATTGCAGAAAATGGACCTCGCTAAGACAGAATATTCGCCAAGGAAAAGAAGCACACAATGCCATTTGCAGCACCGTAGATGAATCTAGAGGTAATCACGTGACTTGGAGTAAGTCAGAAAGTGAAAGACACATATCATATCATATCACTTATAGGTGTTACCTATAAATTGATACCAGGGCAGATATTTCCACGGAGAAGGGCAATCACAGATTCATTAAACACACTTATGGTTCACCAAAGGAAAGGTGTGAGGATTGAATTCATTACGATATTGGGGTTAACAGACATATACAAACACAGTAGACATATATAATCACCAAAGACCTACGGAGTACAAAGAGAAGACTACTCAACATTCTGTCATAACGTACATGGGAAAAGGATCCCAGGAAGAACAGACATATGTATGTGTGTAAAAGAACCACCTCTTGCACACCTACAACAAGCTAAACGTTGTACTCAAACTTGCTGTAATAAAAAATAAAAAAATTAAATTAAAAACACGAACAAGAAGTAGTGAGACAAACTTGAGGGGCTTTCTCCTGGCACATTCCGTTCTAAATTCCAATCTAGAACGCGACTTCCATTGAGGCTCTGCTGCCCTAGTAACCAGATTTGGTAAGGGAGACCTGCTGCCACCTTGTGGCCGTTTCACACAACAGCAGCTTTAATCCCAGCGCTAATGGTCAGTGGATATTCCAAATCATTACAGGCCTGTAAATGACACCTGCCCTGAAAACAAATCCTGGGGTCATATATCGACCAAAAAATTCAAAAGACGTCTATATTTCAAAACGACAGTTTCAAGAGGCATATTTCACGCACATTAGTGTTCTGCTTCTTTTGATTTCTTTCTTTCTTTGTTAAAAAAACGGGAATGGAAAAAGGTAACCCTCAGAAGGGGCGAAAACGTTCACAAACGAATCAATGGACAAAGGTTTAATCTCCAATATATATATACAGCTCATGCAGCTGAATATTAATACAACAAACAACCCAATACAAAAATGGGCAGAAGATCTAAATAGACGTTTCTTCAAAGAAGACACAGAGACGGCCAAGACGCATATGAAAAGCTGCTCAACATCACTAATTATTAGAGAAATGCAAATCAAAACTACAATGAGGTAAGACCTCACACCTGTTAGAATCGGCATCATCAGATAATCTACAAACAACAAATTCTGGGGAGGGTGTGGACAAAAGGAACCCTCTTCCGCTATTGGTGGGAATGTAAATTGATACAGTCACTATGGAGAACAGTATGGAGGTTCCTTTAAAAAACTAAAAAGAGAATTACCATAGGATCCAGCAATCCCACTTCTGGGCATATACCCAGAGAAAACCATAAATCACAGAGACACATTCACCACAATGTTCATTGCAGCACTATTTACAATAGCCAGGTAATGGAAGCAACCTAAATGCCCACAGACAGACGAATGGATAAAGATGTGGTACATATATAAAATGGAATATTACTCAGCCATAAAAAGGAATGAAACTGAGTCATTTGTAGAGAAGTTGATGGATCTAGAGACTGTCATACAGAGTGAAGTAAGTCAGAAAGAGAAAAACAAATATTGTATATTAATGCCTATATGTGGAACCTAGAAAAATGCTACAGATGAACTGGTTTGCAGGGCAGAAATAGAGACACAGAGGTAGAGAACAAACGTATGGACACAAAGTGGGGGAAGCCATGGGGTGGTGGTGGTGGGATGAGTTGGGAGATTGGGATTGACCTGTATACATGTATATGCATAAAATAGATAACTAATAATAACCTAGTGTATAAAAAAATAAAATTAAATTTCAAAATTTTTAAAAATAAAATGTAAAAATAAAACAGAAAAAAAGTTCTTCCATTCACACTGATGTATTTATAAGAATGAATTATTTCCATGCTTATATCTATAAATATATAAAAGAGGAATAAAATCTAACTTGAACCAAAAAAGAAAAAAAAAAAACTGAACCTAACAGTTATACAGAGGAAAACACTACCAAGGCACTTGCTCCAGTGGTAAACAATTCTGAAATTGGTCAGAGGTGGGGAATCATCTCCCATACAGCCAGCAGCCCCGCCCGCACACGCAAGGAGCGTCCTTATTGCAAAGCTGGGGGACCGTGCCGAGGCCTCTGTGAGTAAACGTGAGCTGAGTTCCAGGCCATCTTCTGCTGAACTGTTCCCACCCTTCCCAGGTGAAACACCTGAATATGTACAAGGGCTTGAAAGCCTAGAGGAAGGGCCGTGGAGCCACACCAGCGAAAGCACGCAGGCCAACTTGGTGCCTGCAGGTCAGCCAGGATGGTCCCGGCCACGGGCGCTCTTCTGGAAGCTTTCCATTGCCCTGCCTGAGATACCCCTCCTGTCCCGGCCCCCACTCCTTTTTTTCCTTCCTCACCTCAGCCCGGAGAGATACTCCAGTGGAAGTTATGGGTGACACATCCTCTTCTTTACAGGTGGCAGCCTGGCAACTCCTGCAGAAAGTCCAGCAGAGCCCCACTCACACCGGGCCACCCACAAAGCCGTGGACCCTCACACCCTCCCACCAGCACAGCCCCGAGACTGCTGACGGGGCAGAGAATATGGAGTCAGGCACAGCTGCAGGGGCTATTGCTGCCTGGAGTGCTGTTTATATTGACCTCAACCCAGGCACACCTGGGGAGGGCTTGCCGGCAGGGTCAGGCTGCCCAGGTCAGCCAATCCTCAGCCCTCAGGGAATCACATTGCAGAAAATGGACCTCGCTAAGACAGAATATTCGCCAAGGAAAAGAAGCACACAATGCCATTTACAGCACCGTAGATGAGTCTAGAGGTAATCACGTGACTTGGAGTAAGTCAGAAAGTGAAAGACACATAACATATCATATCACTTATAGGTGTTACCTATAAATTGATACCAGGGCAGATATTTCCACGGAGAAGGGCAATCACAGATTCATTAAACAAACTTATGGTTCACCAAAGGAAAGGTGTGAGGATTGAATTCATTACGATATTGGGGTTAACAGACATATAAAAACACAGTAGACGTATATAATCACCAAAGACCTACGGAGTACGAAGAGAAGACTACTCAACATTCTGTCATAACGAACATGGGAAAAGGATCCCAGGAAGAACAGACATATGTATATGTGTAAAAGAACCACCTCTTGCACACCTACAACAAGCTAAACTTTGTACTCAAACTTGCTGTAATAAAAAATAAAAAATTAAATTAAAAACACGAACAAGAATTAGTGAGAAAAACTTGAGGGGCTTTCTCCTGGTACATTCCGTTCTACATTCCAATCTAGATCGCGACTTCCATTGAGGCTCTGCTGCCCTAGTAACCAGATTTGGTAAGGGAGAACTGCTGCCACCTTGTGGCCGTTTCACACAACAGCAGCTTTAATCCCAGCGCTAATGGTCAGTGGATATTCCAAATCATTACAGGCCTGTAAATGACACCTGCCCTGAAAACAAATCCTGGGGTCATATATCGACCAAAAAATTCAAAAGACGTCCATATTTCAAAACGACAGTTTCAAGAGGCATATTTCACGCACATTAGTGTTCTGCTTCTTTTGATTTCTTTCTTTCTTTGTTAAAAAAACGGGAATGGATAAAGGCAACCCTCAGAATGGGCGAAAACTTTCACAAACGAATCAATGGACAAAGGTTTAATCTCCAACATATATAAACAGCTCATGCAGCTTAATATTAATAAAACAAACAACCCAATACAAAAATGGGCAGAAGATGTAAATAGACGTTTCTTCAAAGAAGACACAGAGATGGCCAAGACGCACATGAAAAGCTGCTCAACATCACTAATTATTAGAGAAATGCAAATCAAAACTACAATGAGGTAAGACCTCACACCTGTTAGAATCGGCATCATCAGATAATCTACAAACAACAAATTCTGGGGAGGGTGTGGACAAAAGGAACCCTCTTCCGCTATTGGTGGGAATGTAAATTGATACAGTCACTATGGAGAACATTATGGAGGTTCCTTTAAAAAACTAAAAAGAGAATTACCATAGGATCCAGCAATCCCACTTCTGGGCATATACCCAGAGAAAACCATAAATCACAGAGACACATTCACCACAATGTTCATTGCAGCACTATTTACAATAGCCAGGTAATGGAAGCAACCTAAATGCCCACAGACAGACGAATGGATAAAGATGTGGTACATATATAAAATGGAATATTACTCAGCCATAAAAAGGAATGAAACTGAGTCATTTGTAGAGAAGTTGATGGATCTAGAGACTGTCATACAGAGTGAAGTAAGTCAGAAAGAGAAAAGCAAATATTGTATATTAATGCCTATATGTGGAACCTAGAAAAATGCTACAGATGAACTGGTTTGCAGGGCAGAAATAGAGACACAGAGGTAGAGAACAAACGTATCGACACAAAGTGGGGGAAGCCATGGGGTGGTGGTGGTGGGATGAGTTGGGAGATTGGGATTGACCTGTATACATGTCTATGCATAAAATTGATAACTAATAATAAGCTACTGTATAAAAAAAATAAATAAAATTAAATTTCAAAAATTTTAAAAATAAAATGTAAAAATAAAACAGAAAAAAAGTTCTTCCATTCACACTGATGTATTTATAAGAATGAATTATTTCCATGCTTATATCCATAAATACATAAAAGAGGAATAAAATCTAACTTGAACCAAAAAAGAAAAAAAAACTGAACCTAACAGTTATACAGAGGAAAACACTACCAAGGCACTTGCTCCAGTGGTAAACAATTCTGAAATTGGTCAGAGGTGGGGAATCATCTCCCATAGAGCCAGCAGCCCCGCCCGACCATGCAAGGAGCGTCCTTATTGCAAAGCTCGGGGACCGTGCCGAGGCCTCTGTGAGTAAACGTGAGCTGAGCCCCAGGCCAGCTGCTGCTGAACTGTTCCCACCCTTCCCAGGTGAAACACCTGAATATGTACAAGGGCTTGAAAGCCTAGAGGAAGGGCCGTGGAGCCACACCAGCGACAGCACGCAGGCCACCTTGGTGCCTGCAGGTCAGCCAGGATGGTCCTGGCCACGGGCGCTCTTCTCGAATCTTTCCATTGCTCTGCCTGAGATACCCCTCCTGTCTCGGCCCCCACTCCTTTTTTTCCTTACTCACCTCAGCCCCTAGAGATATTCCAGTGGAAGTTATGGGTGACACATCCTCTTCTTTACAGGTGGCAGCCTGGCAACTCCTGCAGAAAGTCCAGCAGAGCCCCACTCACACCGGGCCACCCACAAAGCCGTGGACCCACACACCCTCCCACCAGCACAGCCCCGAGACTGCTGACGGGGCAGAGAATATGGAGTCAGGCACAGCTGCAGGGGCTATTGCTGCCTGGAATGCTGTTTATATTGACCTCACCCCAGGCACACCTGGGGAGGGCTTGCCGGCAGGGTCAGGCTGCCCAGGTCAGCTAATCCTCAGCCCTCAGGGAAACACATTGCAGAAAATGGACCTCGCTAAGACAGAATATTCGCCAAGGAAAAGAAGCACACAATGCCATTTGCAGCACCGTAGATGAGTCTAGAGGTAATCACGTGACTTGGAGTAAGTCAGAAAGTGAAAGACACATATCATATCATATCACTTATAGGTGTTACCTATAAATTGATACCAGGGCAGATATTTCCACGGAGAAGGGCAATCACAGATTCATTAAACAAACTTATGGTTCACCAAAGGAAAGGTGTGAGGATTGAATTCATTACGATATTGGGGTTAACAGACATATACAAACACAGTAGACATATATAATCACCAAAGACCTACGGAGTACCAAGAGAAGACTACTCAACATTCTGTCATAACGTACATGGGAAAAGGATCCCAGGAAGAACAGACATATGTATATGTGTAAAAGAACCACCTCTTGCACACCTACAACAAGCTAAACGTTGTACTCAAACTTGCTGTAATAAAAAATAAAAAATTAAATTAAAAACACGAACAAGAAGTAGTGAGACAAACATGAGGGGCTTTCTCCTGGCACATTCCGTTCTACATTCCAATCTAGAACGCGACTTCCATTGAGGCTCTGCTGCCCTAGTAACCAGATTTGGTAAGGGAGAACTGCTGCCACATTGTGGCCGTTTCACACAACAGCAGCTTTAATCCCAGCGCTAATGGTCAGTGGATATTCCAAATCATTACAGGCCTGTAAATGACACCTGCCCTGAAAACAAATCCTGGGGTCATATATCGACCAAAAAATTCAAAAGACGTCCATATTTCAAAACGACAGTTTCAAGAGGCATATTTCACGCACATTAGTGTTCTGATTCTTTTGCTTTCTTTCTTTCTTTGTTAAAAAAACGGGAATGGGCTTCCCTGTTGGCGCAGTGGTTGAGGGTCCGCCTGCCGATGCAGGGGACACGGGTTCGTGCCCCTATCCCGGAAAGTCCCACATGCCGCGGAGCGGCTGGCCCGCGAGCCATGGCCGCGGAGCCTGTGTGTCCGGAGCCTGTGCTCCGCAACGGGAGAGGCCACAGCAGTGAGAGGCCCGCGTACAGAAAAAAAAAAAAAAAAAAAAACGGGAATGGAAAAAGTTAACCCTCAGAAGGGGCGAAAACATCCACAAACGAATCAATGGACAAAGGTTTAATCTCCAAAATATATATACAGCTCATGCAGCTTAATATTAATACAACAAACAACCCAATACAAAAATGCGCAGAAGATCTAAATAGACGTTTCTTCAAAGAAGACACAGAGATGGCCAAGCCACACATGAAAAACTGCTCAACATCACTAATTATTAGAGAAATGCAAATCAAAACTACAATGAGGTAAGACCTCACACCTGTTAGAATCGGCATCATCAGATAATCTACAAACAACAAATTCTGGGGAGGGTGTGGACAAAAGGAACCCTCTTCCGCTATTGGTGGGAATGTAAATTGATACAGTCACTATGGAGAACAGTATGGAGGTTCCTTTAAAAAACTAAAAAGAGAATTACCATAGGATCCAGCAATCCCACTTCTGGGCATATACCCAGAGAAAACCATAAATCACAGAGACACATTCACCACAATGTTCATTGCAGCACTATTTACAATAGCCAGGTAATGGAAGCAACCTAAATGCCCACAGACAGACGAATGGATAAAGATGTGGTACATATATAAAATGGAATATTACTCAGCCATAAAAAGGAATGAAACTGAGTCATTTGTAGAGAAGTTGATGGATCTAGAGACTGTCATACAGAGTGAAGTAAGTCAGAAAGAGAAAAACAAATATTGTATATTAATGCCTATATGTGGAACCTAGAAAAATGCTACAGATGAACTGGTTTGCAGGGCAGAAATAGAGACACAGAGGTAGAGAACAAACGTATCGACACAAAGTGGGTGAAGCCATGGGGTGGTGGTGGTGGGATGAGTTGGGAGATTGGGATTGACCTGTATACATGTCTATGCATAAAATAGATAACTAATAATAACCTAGTGTATAAAAAAATAAATAAAATTAAATTTCAAAAATTTTAAAAATAAAATGTAAAAATAAAACAGAAAAAAAGTTCTTCCATTCACACTGATGTATTTATAAGTATGAATTATTTCCATGCTTATATCTATAAATACATAAAAGAGGAATAAAATCTAACTTCAACCAAAAAAGAAAAAAAAAACTGAACCTAACAGTTATACAGAGGAAAACTCTACCAAGGCACTTGCTCCAGGGGTAAACAATTCTGAAATTGGTCAGAGGTGGGGAATCATCTCCCATAGAGCCAGCAGCCCCACCCGCCCACGCAAGGAGCGTCCTTATTGCAAAGCTGGGGGACCGTGCCGAGGCTTCTGTGAGTAAACGTGAGCTGAGCCCCAGGCCAGCTGCTGCTGAACTGTTCCCACCCTTCCCAGGTGAAACACCTGAATATGTACAAGGGCTTGAAAGCCTAGAGGAAGGGCCATGGAGCCACACCAGTGACAGCACGCAGGCCACCTTGGTGCCTGCAGGTCAGTCAGGATGTTCCGTGCTACGGGCGCTCTTCTGGAAGCTTTCCATTGCCCTGCCTGAGATACCCCTCCTGTCCCGGCCCCCACTCCTTTTTTTCCTTCCTCACCTCAGCCCGGAGAGATATTCCAGAGGAAGTTATGGGTGACACATCCTCTTCTTTACAGGTGGCAGCCTGGCAACTCCTGCAGAAAGTCCAGCAGAGCCCCACTCACACCGGGCCACCCACAAAGCCGTGGACCCACACATCCTCCCACCAGCACAGCCCCGAGACTGCTGACGGGGCAGAGAATACGGAGTCAGGCACAGCTGCAGGGGCTATTGCTGCCTGGAGTGCTGTTTATATTGACCTCAACCCAGGCACACCAGGGGAGGGCTTGCCGGCAGGGTCAGGCTGCCCAGGTCAGCTAATCCTCAGCCCTCAGGGAATCACATTGCAAAAAATGGACCTCGCTAAGACAGAATATTCGCCAGGAAAAGAAGCACACAATGCCATTTGCAGCACCGTAGATGAGTCTAGAGGTAATCACGTGACTTGCAGTAAGTCAGAAAGTGAAAGACACATATCATATCATATCACTTATAGGTGTTAGCTATAAATTGATACCAGGGCAGATATTTCCACGGAGAAGGGCAATCACAGATTCATTAAACAAACTTTTGGTTCACCAAAGGAAAGGTGTGAGGATTGAATTCATTACGATATTGGGGTTAACAGACATATACAAACACAGTAGACATATATAATCACCAAAGACCTACGGAGTACCAAGAGAAGACTACTCAACATTCTGTCATAACGTACATGGGAAAAGGATCCCAGGAAGAACAGACATATGTATATGTGTAAAAGAACCACCTCTTGCACACCTACAACAAGCTAAACGTTGTACTCAAACGTGCTGTAATAAAAAATAAAAAATTAAATTAAAAACACGAACAAGAAGTAGTGAGACAAACTGGAGGGCCTTTCTCCTGGCACATTCCGTTCTAAATTCCAATCTAGAACGCGACTTCCATTGAGGCTCTGCTGCCCTAGTAACCAGATTTGGTAAGGGAGAACTGCTGCCACCTTGTGGCCGTTTCACACAACAGCAGCTTTAATCCCAGCGCTAATGGTCAGTGGATATTCCAAATCATTACAGGCCTGTAAATGACACCTGCCCTGAAAACAAATCCTGGGGTCATATATCGACCAAAAAATTCAAAAGACGTCCATATTTCAAAACGACAGTTTCAAGAGGCATATTTCACGCACATTAGTGTTCTGCTTCTTTTGCTTTCTTTCTTTCTTTGTTAAAAAAACGGGAATGGAAAAAGGTAACCCTCAGAAGGGGCGAAAACGTCCACAAACGAATCAATGGACAAAGGTTTAATCTCCAATATATATATACAGCTCATGCAGCTTAATATTAATAAAACAAACAACCCAATACAAAAATGGGCAGAAGATCTAAATAGACGTTTCTTCAAAGAAGACAGAGAGATGGCCAAGACGCACATGAAAAGCTGCTCAACATCACTAATTATTAGAGAAATGCAAATCAAAACTACAATGAGGTAAGACCTCACACCTGTTAGAATCGGCATCATCAGATAATCTACAAACAACAAATTCTGGGGAGGGTGTGGACAAAAGGAACCCTCTTCCGCTATTGGTGGGAATGTAAATTGATACAGTCACTATGGAGAACAGTATGGAGGTTCCTTTAAAAAACTAAAAAGAGAATTACCATAGGATCCAGCAATCCCACTTCTGGGCATATACCCAGAGAAAACCATAAATCACAAAGACACATTCGCCACAATGTTCATTGCAGCACTATTTACAATAGCCAGGTAATGGAAGCAACCTAAATGCCCACAGACAGACGAATGGATAAAGATGTGGTACATATATAAAATGGAATATTACTCAGCCATAAAAAGGAATGAAACTGGGTCATTTGTAGAGAAGTTGATGGATCTAGAGACTGTCATACAGAGTGAAGTAAGTCAGAAAGAGAAAAACAAATATTGTATATTAATGCCTATATGTGGAACCTAGAAAAATGCTACAGATGAACTGGTTTGCAGGGCAGAAATAGAGACACAGATGTAGAGAACAAACGTATCGACACAAAGTGGGTGAAGCCATGGGGTGGTGGTGGTGGGATGAGTTGGGAGATTGGGATTGACCTGTATACATGTCTATGCATAAAATAGATAACTAATAATAACCTAGTGTATAAAAAAATAAATAAAATTAAATTTCAAAAATTTTAAAAATAAAATGTAAAAATAAAACAGAAAAAAAGTTCTTCCATTCACACTGATGTATTTATAAGTATGAATTATTTCCATGCTTATATCTATAAATACATAAAAGAGGAATAAAATCTAACTTCAACCCAAAAAGAAAAAAAAAACTGAACCTAACAGTTATACAGAGGAAAACACTACCAAGGCACTTGCTCCAGGGGTAAACAATTCTGAAATTGGTCAGAGGTGGGGAATCATCTCCCATACAGCCAGCAGCCCCACCCGCCCACGCAAGGAGCGTCCTTATGGCAAAGCTGGGGGACCGTGCCGAGGCCTCTGTGAGTAAACGTGAGCTGAGCCCCAGGCCAGCTGCTGCTGAACTGTTCCCACCCTTCCCAGGTGAAACACCTGAATATGTACAAGGGCTTGAAAGCCTAGAGGAAGGGCGGTGGAGCCACACCAGCGAAAGCACGCAGGCCAACTTGTTACCTGCAGGTCAGCCAGGATGGTCCTGGCCACGGGCGCTCTTCTGGAAGTTTTCCATTGCCCTGCCTGAGATACCCCTCCTGTCCCGGCCCCCAATCCTGTTTTTCCTTACTCACCTCAGCCCGGAGAGATACTCCAGTGGAAGTTATGGGTGACACATCCTCTTCTTTACAGGTGGCAGCCTGGCAACTCCTGCAGAAAGTCCAGCAGAGCCCCACTCACACCGGGCCACCCACAAAGCCTTGGACCCTCACACCCTCAAACCAGCACAGCCCCGAGACTGATGCCGGGGCAGAGAATATGGAGTCAGGCACAGCTGCAGGGGCTATAGCTGCCTGGAGTGCTGTTTATATTGACCTCAACCCAGGCACACCTGGGGAGGGCTTGCCGGCAGGGTCAGGCTGCCCAGGTCAGCTAATCCTCAGCCCTCAGGGAATCACATTGCAGAAAATGGACCTCGCTAAGACAGAATATTTGCCAAGGAAAAAAAGGACACAATGCCATTTGCAGCACCGTAGATGAGTCTAGAGGTAATCACGTGACTTGGAGTAAGTCAGAAAGTGAAAGACACATATCATATCATATCACTTATAGGTGTTACCTATAAATTGATACCAGGGCAGATATTTCCACGGAGAAGGGCAATCACAGATTCATTAAACAAACTTATGGTTCACCAAAGGAAAGGTGTGAGGATTGAATTCATTACGATATTGGGGTTAACAGACATATACAAACACAGTAGACATATATAATCACCAAAGACCTACGGAGTACCAAGAGAAGACTACTCAACATTCTGTCATAACGTACATGGGAAAAGGATCCCAGGAAGAACAGACATATGTATATGTGTAAAAGAACCACCTCTTGCACACCTACAACAAGCTAAACGTTGTACTCAAACTTGCTGTAATAAAAAATAAAAAATTAAATTAAAAACACGAACAAGAAGTAGTGAGACAAACTTGAGGGGCTTTCTCCTGGCACATTCCGTTCTACATTCCAATCTAGAACGCGACTTCCATTGAGGCTCTGCTGCCCTAGTAACCAGATTTGGTAAGGGAGAACTGCTGCCACCTTGTGGCCGTTTCACACAACAGCAGCTTTAATCCCAGCGCTAATGGTCAGTGGATATTCCAAATCATTACAGGCCTGTAAATGACACCTGCCCTGAAAACAAATCCTGGGGTCATATATCGACCAAAAAATTCAAAAGACGTCCATATTTCAAAACGACAGTTTCAAGAGGCATATTTCACGCACATTAGTGTTCTGATTCTTTTGCTTTCTTTCTTTCTTTGTTAAAAAAACGGGAATGGAAAAAGGTAACCCTCAGAAGGGGCGAAAACGTCCACAAACGAATCAATGGACAAAGGTTTAATCTCCAATATATATATACAGCTCATGCAGCTTAATATTAATACAACAAACAACCCAATACAAAAATGCGCAGAAGATCTAAATAGACGTTTCTTCAAAGAAGACACAGAGATGGCCAAGACGCACATGAAAAGCTGCTCAACATCACTAATTATTAGAGAAATGCAAATCAAAACTACAATGAGGTAAGACCTCACACCTGTTAGAATCGGCATCATCAGATAATCTACAAACAACAAATTCTGGGGAGGGTGTGGACAAAAGGAACCCTCTTCCGTATTGGTGGGAATGTAAATTGATACAGTCACTATGGAGAACAGTATGGAGGTTCCTTTAAAAAACTAAAAAGAGAATTACCATAGGATCCAGCAATCCCACTTCTGGGCATATACCCAGAGAAAACCATAAATCACAAAGACACATTCACCACAATGTTCATTGCAGCACTATTTACAATAGCCAGGTAATGGAAGCAACCTAAATGCCCACAGACAGACGAATGGATAAAGATGTGGTACATATATAAAATGGAATATTACTCAGCCATGAAAAGGAATGAAACTGGGTCATTTGTAGAGAAGTTGATGGATCTAGAGACTGTCATACAGAGTGAAGTAAGTCAGAAAGAGAAAAACAAATATTGTATATTAATGCCTATATGTGGAACCTAGAAAAATGCTACAGATGAACTGGTTTGCAGGGCAGAAATAGAGACACAGATGTAGAGAACAAACGTATCGACACAAAGTGGGTGAAGCCATGGGGTGGTGGTGGTGGGATGAGTTGGGAGATTGGGATTGACCTGTATACATGTCTATGCATAAAATAGAAAACTAATAATAACCTACTGTATAAAAAATAAATAAAATTAAATTTCAAAAATTTTAAATATAAAATGTAAAAATAAAACAGAAAAAAAGTTCTTCCATTCACACTGATGTATTTATAAGAATGAATTATTTCCATGCTTATATCTATAAATACATAAAAGAGGAATAAAATCTAACTTGAACCAAAAAAGAAAAAAAAAAACTGAACCTAACAGTTATACAGAGGAAAACACTACCAAGGCACTTGCTCCAGTGGTAAACAATTCTGAAATTGGTCAGAGGTGGGGAATCATCTCCCATAGAGCCAGCAGCCCCACCCGCCCACGCAAGGAGCGTCCTTATTGCAAAGCTGGGGGACCGTGCCGAGGCCTCTGTGAGTAAACGTGAGCTGAGCCCCAGGCCAGCTGCTGCTGAACTGTTCCCACCCTTCCCAGGTGAAACACCTGAATATGTACAAGGGCTTGAAAGCCTAGAGGAAGGGCCAGGGAGCCACACCAGCGACAGCACGCAGGCCTCCTTGGTGCCTGCAGGTCAGCCAAGATGGCCCTGGCCACGGGCGCTCTTCTGGAAGATTTCCATTGCCCTGCCTGAGATACCCCTCCTGTCCCGGCCCCCACTCCATTTTTTCCTTCCTCACCTCATCCCGGAGAGATATTCCAGTGGAATTTATGGGTGACACATCCTCTTCTTTACAGGTGGCAGCCTGGCAACTCCTGCAGAAAGTCCAGCAGAGCCCCACTCACACCGGGCCACCCACAAAGCCGTGGACCCTCACACCCTCCCACCAGCACAGCCCCGAGACTGCTGCCGGGGCAGAGAATATGGAGTCAGGCACAGCTGCAGGGGCTATTGCTGCCTGGAGTGCTGTTTATATTGACCTCAACCCAGGCAAACCTGGGGAGGGCTTGCCGGCAGGGTCAGGCTGCCCAGGTCAGCTAATCCTCAGCCCTCAGGGAATCACATTGCAGAAAATGCACCTCGCTAAGACAGAATATTCGCCAAGGTAAAGAAGCACACAATGCCATTTGCAGCACCGTAGATGAGTCTAGAGGTAATCACGTGACTTGGAGTAAGTCAGAAAGTGAAAGACACATATCATATCATATCACTTATAGGTGTTACCTATAAATTGATACCAGGGCAGATATTTCCACGGAGAAGGGCAATCACAGATTCATTAAACAAACTTATGGTTCACCAAAGGAAAGGTGTGAGGATTGAATTCATTACGATATTGGGGTTAACAGACATATACAAACACAGTAGACATATATACTCAACAAAGACCTACGGAGTACCAAGAGAAGACTACTCAACATTCTGTCATAACGTACATGGGAAAAGGATCCCAGGAAGAACAGACATATGTATATGTGTAAAAGAACCACCTCTTGCACACCTACAACAAGCTAAACGTTGTACTCAAACTTGCTGTAATAAAAAATAAAAAATTAAATTAAAAACACGAACAAGAAGTAGTGAGACAAACTTGAAGGGCTTTCTCCTGTCACATTCCGTTCTACATTCCAATCTAGAACGCGACTTCCATTGAGGCTCTGCTGCCCTAGTAACCAGATTTGGTAAGGGAGAACTGCTGCCACCTTGTGGCCGTTTCACACAACAGCAGCTTTAATCCCAGCGCTAATGGTCAGTGGATATTCCAAATCATTACAGGCCTGTAAATGACACCTGCCCTGAAAACAAATCCTGGGGTCATATATCGACCAAAAAATTCAAAAGACGTCCATATTTCAAAACGACAGTTTCAAGAGGCATATTTCACGCACATTAGTGTTCTGATTCTTTTGCTTTCTTTCTTTCTTTGTTAAAAAAACGGGAATGGAAAAAGGTAACCCTCAGAAGGGGCGAAAACGTCCACAAACGAATCAATGGACTAAGGTTTAATCTCCAATATATATATACAGCTCATGCAGCTTAATATTAATAAAACAAACAACCCAATACAAAAATGGGCAGAAGATCTAAATAGACGTTTCTTCAAAGAAGACAGAGAGATGGCCAAGACGCACATGAAAAGCTGCTCAACATCACTAATTATTAGAGAAATGCAAATCAAAACTACAATGAGGTAAGACCTCACACCTGTTAGAATCGGCATCATCAGATAATCTACAAACAACAAATTCTGGGGAGGGTGTGGACAAAAGGAACCCTCTTCCGTATTGGTGGGAATGTAAATTGATACAGTCACTATGGAGAACAGTATGGAGGTTCCTTTAAAAAACTAAAAAGAGAATTACCATAGGATACAGCAATCCCACTTCTGGGCATATACCCAGAGAAAACCATAAATCACAGAGACACATTCACCACAATGTTCATTGCAGCACTATTTACAATAGCCAGGTAATGGAAGCAACCTAAATGCCCACAGACAGACGAATGGATAAAGATGTGGTACATATATAAAATGGAATATTACTCAGCCATAAAAAGGAATGAAACTGAGTCATTTGTAGAGAAGTTGATGGATCTAGAGACGGACATACAGAGTGAAGTAAGTCAGAAAGAGAAAAACAAATATTGTATATTAATGCCTATATGTGGAACCTAGAAAAATGCTACAGATGAACTGGTTTGCAGGGCAGAAATAGAGACACAGAGGTAGAGAAGAAACGTATCGACACAAAGTGGGGGAAGCCATGGGGTGGTGGTGGTAGAATGAGTTGGGAGATTGGGATTGACCTGTATACATGTATATGCATAAAATAGATAACTAATAATAACCTAGTGTATAATAAAATAAAAATTAAATTTCAAAATTTTTAAAAATAAAATGTAAAAATAAAACAGAAAAAATGTTCTTCCATTCACACTGATGTATTTATAAGAATGAATTATTTCCATGCTTATATCTGTAAATACATAAAAGAGGAATAAAATCTAACTTCAACCAAAAAAGAAAAAAAAAAACTGAACCTAACAGTTATACACAGGAAAACACTACCAAAGCACTTGCTCCAGGGGTAAACAATTCTGAAATTGGTCAGAGGTGGGGAATCATCTCCCATACAGCCAGCAGCCCCACCCGCCCACGCAAGGAGCGTCCTTATTGCAAAGCTGGGGGACCGTGCCGAGGCCTCTGTGAGTAAACGTGAGCTCAGCCCCAGGCCAGCTGCTGCTGAACTGTTCCCACCCTTCCCAGGTGAAACACCTGAATATGTACAAGGGCTTGAAAGCCTAGAGGAAGGGCCGTGGAGCCACACCAGCGAAAGCACGCAGGCCAACATGGTACCTGCAGGTCAGCCAGGATGGTCCTGGCCACGGGCGCTCTTCTGGAAGTTTTCCATTGCCCTGCCTGAGATACCCCTCCTGTCCCGGCCCCCACTCCTGTTTTTCCGTACTCACCTCAGCCCGGAGAGATACTCCAGTGGAAGTTATGGGTGACACATCCTCTTCTTTACAGGTGGCAGCCTGGCAACTCCTGCAGAAAGTCCAGCAGAGCCCCACTCACACCGGGCCACCCACAAAGCCTTGGACCCTCACACCCTCCCACCAGCACAGCCCCGAGACTGCTGCCGGGGCAGAGAATATGGAGTCAGGCACAGCTGCAGGGGCTATTGCTGCCTGGAGTGCTGTTTATATTGACCTCAACCCAGGCACACCTGGGGAGGGCTTGCCGGCAGGGTCAGGCTGCCCAGGTCAGCTAATCCTCAGCCCTCAGGGAATCACATTGCAGAAAATGGACCTCGCTAAGACAGAATATTAGCCAAGGAAAAAAAGCACACAATGCCATTTGCAGCACCGTAGATGAGTCTAGAGGTAATCACGTGACTTGGAGTAAGTCAGAAAGTGAAAGACACATATCATATCACTTATAGGTGTTACCTATAAATTGATACCAGGGCAGATATTTCCACGGAGAAGGGCAATCACAGATTCATTAAACAAACTTATGGTTCACCAAAGGAAAGGTGTGAGGATTGAATTCATTACGATATTGGGGTTAACAGACATATACAAACACAGTAGACATATACAATCACCAAAGACCTACGGAGTACCAAGAGAAGACTACTCAACATTCTGTCATAACGTACATGGGAAAAGGATCCCAGGAAGAACAGACATATGTATATGTGTAAAAGAACCACCTCTTGCACACCTACAACAAGCTAAACGTTGTACTCAAACTTGCTGTAATAAAAAATAAAAAATTAAATTAAAAACACGAACAAGAAGTAGTGAGACAAACTTGAGGGGCTTTCTCCTGGCACATTCCGTTCTAAATTCCAATCTAGAACGCGACTTCCATTGAGGCTCTGCTGCCCTAGTAACCAGATTTGGTAAGGGAGAACTGCTGCCACCTTGTGGCCGTTTCACACAACAGCAGCTTTAATCCCAGTGCTAATGGTCAGTGGATATTCCAAATCATTACAGGCCTGTAAATGACACCTGCCCTGAAAACAAATCCTGGGGTCATATATCGACCAAAAAATTCAAAAGACGTCCATATTTCAAAACGACAGTTTCAAGAGGCATATTTCACTCACATTAGTGTTCTGATTCTTTTGCTTTCTTTCTTTCTTTGTTAAAAAAACGGGAATGGAAAAAGGTAACCCTCAGAAGGGGCGAAAACATCCACAAACGAATCAATGGACAAAGGTTTAATCTCCAATATATATATACAGCTCATGCAGCTTAATATTAATACAACAAACAACCCAATACAAAAATGGGCAGAAGATCTAAAGAGACGTTTCTTCAAAGAAGACACAGAGATGGCCAAGACGCACATGAAAAGCTGCTCAACATCACTAATTATTAGAGAAATGCAAATCAAAACTACAATGAGGTAAGACCTCACACCTGTTAGAATCGGCATCATCAGATAATCTACAAACAACAAATTCTGGGGAGGGTGTGGACAAAAGGAACCCTCTTCCGCTATTGGTGGGAATGTAAATTGATACAGTCACTATGGAGAACAGTATGGAGGTTCCTTTAAAAAACTAAAAAGAGAATTACCATAGGATCCAGCAATCCCACTTCTGGGCATATACCCAGAGAAAACCATAAATCACAGAGACACATTCACCACAATGTTCATTGCAGCACTATTTACAATAGCCAGGTAATGGAAGCAACCTAAATGCCCACAGACAGACGAATGGATAAAGATGTGGTACATATATAAAATGGAATATTACTCAGCCATATAAAGGAATGAAACTGAGTCATTTGTAGAGAAGTTGATGGATCTAGAGACTGTCATACAGAGTGAAGTAAGTCAGAAAGAGAGAAACAAATATTGTATATTAATGCCTATATGTGGAACCTAGAAAAATGCTACAGATGAACTGGTTTGCAGGGCAGAAATAGAGACACAGAGGTAGAGAACAAACGTATGGACACAAAGTGGGGGAAGCCATGGGGTGGTGGTGGTGGGATGAGTTGGGAGATTGGGATTGACCTGTATACATGTCTATGCATAAAATAGATAACTAATAATAACCTAGTGTATAAAAAAATAAATAAAATTAAATTTCAAAATTTTTAAAAATAAAATGTAAAAATAAAACAGAAAAAAAGTTCTTCCATTCACACTGATGTAATTATAAGAATGAATTATTTCCATGCTTATATCCATAAATACATAAAAGAGGAATAAAATCTAACTTGTACCAAAAAAGATAAAAAAAACTGAACCTAACAGTTATTCAGAGGAAAACACTACCAAGGCACTTGCTCCAGTGGTAAACAATTCTGAAATTGGTCAGAGGTGGGGAATCATCTCCCATAGAGCCAGCAGCCCCGCCCGCCCACGCAAGGAGCGTCCTTATTGCAAAGCTGGGGGACCGTGCCGAAGCATCTGTGAGTAAACGTGAGCTGAGCCCCAGGCCAGCTGCTGCTGAACTCTTCCCACCCTTCCCAGGTGAAACACCTGAATATGTACAAGGGCATGAAAGCCTAGAGGAAGGGCCGTGGAGCCACACCAGCGACAGCACGCAGGCCACCTTGGTGCCTGCAGGTCAGCCAGGATGTTCCTGGCCACGGGCACTCTTCTGGAAGCTTTCCATTGCCCTGCCTGAGATACCCATCCTGTCCCGGCCCCCACTCCTTTTTTTCCTTCCTCACCTCAGCCCGGAGAGATATTCCATTGCAAGTTATGGGTGACACATCCTCTTCTTTACAAGTGGCAGCCTGGCAACTCCTGCAGAAAGTCCAGCAGAGTCCCACTCACACCGGGCCACCCACAAAGCCGTGGACCCTCACACCCTCCCACCAGCACAGCCCCGAGACTGCTGACGGGGCAGAGAATATGGAGTCAGGCACAGCTGCAGGGGCTATTGCTGCCTGGAGTGCTGTTTATATTGACCTCAACCCAGGCACACCTGGGGAGGGCTTGCCGGCAGGGTCAGGCTGCCCAGGTCAGCTAATCCTCAGCCCTCAGGGAATCACATTGCAGAAAATGGACCTCGCTAAGACAGAATATTCACCAGGAAAAGAAGCACACAATGCCATTTGCAGCACCGTAGATGAGTCTAGAGGTAATCACGTGACTTGGAGTAAGTCAGAAAGTGAAAGGCACATATCATATCATATCACTTATAGGTGTTACCTATAAATTGATACCAGGGCAGATATTTCCACGGAGAAGGGCAATCACAGATTCATTAAACAAACTTATGGTTCACCAAAGGAAAGGTGTGAGGATTGAATTCATTACGATATTGGGGTTAACAGACATATACAAACACAGTAGACATATATAATCACCAAAGACCTACGGAGTACCAAGAGAAGACTACTCAACATTCTGTCATAACGAACATGGGAAAAGGATCCCAGGAAGAACAGACATATGTATATGTGTAAAAGAACCACCTCTTGCACACCTACAACAAGCTAAACGTTGTACTCAAACTTGCTGTAATAAAAAATAAAAAATTAAATTAAAAACACGAACAAGAAGTAGTGAGACAAACTTGAGGGGCTTTCTCCTGGCACATTCCGTTCTACATTCCAATCTAGAACGCGACTTCCATTGAGGCTCTGCTGCCCTAGTAACCAGATTTGGTAAGGGAGAACTGCTGCCACCTTGTGGCCGTTTCACACAACAGCAGCTTTAATCCCAGCGGTAACGGTCAGTGGATATTCCAAATCATTACAGGCCTGTAAATGACACCTGCCCTGAAAACAAATCCTGGGGTCATATATCGACCAAAAAATTCAAAAGACGTCCATATTTCAAAACGACAGTTTCAAGAGGCATATTTCACGCACATTAGTGTTCTGATTCTTTTGCTTTCTTTCTTTCTTTGTTAAAAAAACGGGAATGGAAAAAGGTAACCCTCAGAAGGGGCGAAAACATCCACAAACGAATCAATGGACAAAGGTTTAATCTCCAATATATATATACAAATCATGCAGCTTAATATTAATACAACAAACAACCCAATACAAAAATGGGCAGAAGATCTAAATAGACGTTTCTTCAAAGAAGACACAGAGATGGCCAAGACGCACATGAAAAGCTGCTCAACATCACTAATTATTAGAGAAATGCAAATCAAAACTACAATGAGGTAAGACCTCACACCTGTTAGAATCGGCATCATCAGATAATCTACAAACAACAAATTCTGGGGAGGGTGTGGACAAAAGGAACCCTCTTCCGCTATTGGTGGGAATGTAAATTGATACAGTCACTATGGAGAACAGTATGGAGGTTCCTTTAAAAAACTAAAAAGAGAATTACCATAGGATCCAGCAATCCCACTTCTGGGCATATACCCAGAGAAAACCATAAATCACAGAGACACATTCACCACAATGTTCATTGCAGCACTATTTACAATAGCCAGGTAATGGAAGCAACCTAAATGCCCACAGACAGACGAATGGATAAAGATGTGGTACATATATAAAATGGAATATTACTCAGCCATAAAAAGGAATGAAACTGAGTCATTTGTAGAGAAGTTGATGGATCTAGAGACTGCCATACAGAGTGAAGTAAGTCAGAAAGAGAAAAACAAATATTGTATATTAATGCCTATATGTGGAACCTAGAAAAATGCTACAGATGAACTGGTTTGCAGGGCAGAAATAGAGACACAGAGGTAGAGAACAAACGTATCGACACAAAGTGGGGGAAGCCATGGGGTGGTGGTGGTGGGATGAGTTGGGAGATTGGGATTGACCTGTATACATGTCTATGCATAAAATAGATAACTAATAATAACCTAGTGTATAAAAAAATAAATAAAATTAAATTTCAAAATTTTTAAAAATAAAATGTAAAAATAAAACAGAAAAAAAGTTCTTCCATTCACACAGATGTAATTATAAGAATGAATTATTTCCATGCTTATATCCATAAATACATAAAAGAGGAATAAAATCTAACTTGTACCAAAAAAGATAAAAAAAACTGAACCTAACAGTTATTCAGAGGAAAACACTACCAAGGCACTTGCTCCAGTGGTAAACAATTCTGAAATTGGTCAGAGGTGGGGAATCATCTCCCATAGAGCCAGCAGCCCCGCCCGCCCACGCAAGGAGCGTCCTTATTGCAAAGCTGGGGGACCGTGCCGAGGCCTCTGTGAGTAAACGTGAGCTGAGCCCCAGGCCAGCTGCTGCTGAACTGTTCCCACCCTTCCCAGGTGAAACACCTGAATATGTACAAGGGCATGAAAGCCTAGAGGAAGGGCCGTGGAGCCACACCAGCGACAGCACGCAGGCCACCTTGGTGCCTGCAGGTCAGCCAGGATGTTCCTGGCCACGGGCGCTCTTCTGGAAGCTTTCCATTGCCCTGCCTGAGATACCCCTCCTGTCCCGGCCCCCACTCCTTTTTTTCCTTCCTCACCTCAGCCCGGAGAGATATTCCATTGCAAGTTATGGGTGACACATCCTCTTCTTTACAAGTGGCAGCCTGGCAACTCCTGCAGAAAGTCAGGCAGAGTCCCACTCACACCGGGCCACCCACAAAGCCGTGGACCCTCACACCCTCCCACCAGCACAGCCCCGAGACTGCTGACGGGGCAGAGAATATGGAGTCAGGCACAGCTGCAGGGGCTATTGCTGCCTGGAGTGCTGTTTATATTGTCATCAACCCAGGCACACCTGGGGAGGGCTTGCCGGCAGGGTCAGGCTGCCCAGGTCAGCTAATCCTCAGCCCTCAGGGAATCACATTGCAGAAAATGGACCTCGCTAAGACAGAATATTCACCAGGAAAAGAAGCACACAATGCCATTTGCAGCACCGTAGATGAGTCTAGAGGTAATCACGTGACTTGGAGTAAGTCAGAAAGTGAAAGACACATATCATATCATATCACTTATAGGTGTTACCTATAAATTGATACCAGGGCAGATATTTCCACGGAGAAGGGCAATCACAGATTCATTAAACAAACTTATGGTTCACCAAAGGAAAGGTGTGAGGATTGAATTCATTACGATATTGGGGTTAACAGACATATACAAACACAGTAGACATATATAATCACCAAAGACCTACGGAGTACCAAGAGAAGACTACTCAACATTCTGTCATAACGTACATGGGAAAAGGATCCCAGGAAGAACAGACATATGTATATGTGTAAAAGAACCACCTCTTGCACACCTACAACAAGCTAAACGTTGTACTCAAACTTGCTGTAATAAAAAATAAAAAATTAAATTAAAAACACGAACAAGAAGTAGTGAGACAAACTTGAGGGGCTTTCTCCTGGCACATTCCGTTCTACATTCCAATCTAGAACGCGACTTCCATTGAGGCTCTGCTGCCCTAGTAACCAGATTTGGTAAGGGAGAACTGCTGCCACCTTGTGGCCGTTTCACACAACAGCAGCTTTAATCCCAGCGCTAATGGTCAGTGGATATTCCAAATCATTACAGGCCTGTAAATGACACCTGCCCTGAAAACAAATCCTGGGGTCATATATCGACCAAAAAATTCAAAAGACGTCCATATTTCAAAACGACAGTTTCAAGAGGCATATTTCACGCACATTAGTGTTCTGATTCTTTTGCTTTCTTTCTTTCTTTGTTAAAAAAACGGGAATGGAAAAAGGTAACCCTCAGAAGGGGCGAAAACGTTCACAAACGAATCAACGGACAAAGGTTTAATCTCCAATATATATATACAGCTCATGCAGCTTAATATTAATACAACAAACAACCCAATACAAAAATGGGCAGAAGATCTAAATAGACGTTTCTTCAAAGAAGACACAGAGATGGCCAAGACGCACAAGAAAAGCTGCTCAACATCACTAATTATTAGAGAAATGCAAATCAAAACTACAATGAGGTAAGACCTCACACCTGTTAGAATCGGCATCATCAGATAATCTACAAACAACAAATTCTGGGGAGGGTGTGGACAAAAGGAACCCTCTTCCGCTATTGGTGGGAATGTAAATTGATACAGTCACTATGGAGAACAGTATGGAGGTTCCTTTAAAAAACTAAAAAGAGAATTACCAGAGGATCCAGCAATCCCACTTCTGGGCATATACCGAGAGAAAACCATAAATCACAGAGACACATTCACCACAATGTTCATTGCAGCACTATTTACAATAGCCAGGTAATGGAAGCAACCTAAATGCCCACAGACAGACGAATGGATAAAGATGTGGTACATTTATAAAATGGAATATTACTCAGCCATAAAAAGGAATGAAACTGAGTCATTTGTAGAGAAGTTGATGGATCTAGAGACGGACATACAGAGTGAAGTAAGTCAGAAAGAGAAAAACAAATATTGTATATAAATGCCTATATGTGGAACCTAGAAAAATGCTACACATGAACTGGTTTGCAGGGCAGAAATAGAGACACAGAGGTAGAGAACAAACGTATCGACACAAAGTGGGGGAAGCCATGGGGTGGTGGTGGTAGAATGAGTTGGGAGATTGGGATTGACCTGTATACATGTATATGCATAAAATAGATAACTAATAATAACCTATTGTATAATAAAATAAACATTAAATTTCAAAATTTTTAAAAATAAAATGTAAAAATAAAACAGAAAAAATGTTCTTCCATTCACACTGATGTATTTATAAGAATGAATTATTTCCATGCTTATATCCATAAATACATAAAAGAGGAATAAAATCTAACTTGAACCAAAAAAGAAAAAAAAAACTGAACCTAACAGTTATACAGAGGAATACACTACCAAGGCACTTGCTCCAGTGGTAAACAATTCTGAAATTGGTCAGAGGTGGGGAATCATCTCCCATAGAACCAGCAGCCCCGCCCACCCACGCAAGGAGCGTCCTTATTGCAAAGCTGGGGGACCGTGCCGAGGCCTCTGTGAGTAAACGTGCGCTGAACCCCAGGCCAGCTGCTGCTGAACTGTTCCCACCCTTCCCAGGTGAAACACCTGAATATGTACAAGTGCTTGAAAGCCTAGAGGAAGGGCCGTGGAGCCACACCAGCGACAGCACGCAGGCCACCTTGGTGCCTGCAGGTCAGCCAGGATGGTCCTGGCCACGGGCGCTCTTCTGGAAGCTTTCCATTGCCCTGCCTGAGATACCCCTCCTGTCCCGGCCCCCACTCCATTTTTTCCTTCCTCACCTCAGCCCGGAGAGATATTCCAGTGGAAGTTATGGGTGACACATCGTCTTATTTACAGGTGGCAGCCTGCCAACTCCTGCAAAAAGTCCAGCAGAGCCCCACTCACACCGGGCCACCCACAAAGCCGTGGACCCTCACACCCTCCCACCAGCACAGCCCCGAGACTGCTGCCGGGGCAGAGAATATGGAGTCAGGCACAGCTGCAGGGGCTATTGCTGCCTGGAGTGCTGTTTATATTGACCTCAACACAGGCACACCTGGGGAGGGCTTGCCGGCAGGGTCAGGCTGCCCAGGTCAGCTAATCCTCAGCCCTCAGGGAATCACATTGCAGAAAATGCACCTCGCTAAGACAGAATATTCGCCAAGGTAAAGAAGCACACAATGCCATTTGCAGCACCGTAGATGAGTCTAGAGGTAATCACGTGACTTGGAGTAAGTCAGAAAGTGAAAGACACATATCATATCATATCACTTATAGGTGTTACCTATAAATTGATACCAGGGCAGATATTTCCACGGAGAAGGGCAATCACAGATTCATTAAACAAACTTATGGTTCACCAAAGGAAAGGTGTGAGGATTGAATTCATTACGATATTGGGGTTAACAGACATATACAAACACAGTAGACATATATACTCAACAAAGACCTACGGAGTACCAAGAGAAGACTACTCAACATTCTGTCATAACGTACATGGGAAAAGGATCCCAGGAAGAACAGACATATGTATATGTGTAAAAGAACCACCTCTTGCACACCTACAACAAGCTA
This sequence comes from Mesoplodon bidens, assembly GCF_964165515.1. NCBI lineage: Eukaryota > Metazoa > Chordata > Mammalia > Artiodactyla > Ziphiidae > Mesoplodon > Mesoplodon bidens. The sequence continues at coordinate 67,825 of NW_027672042.1, read as the reverse complement.
AACGTTGTACTCAAACTTGCTGTAATAAAAAATAAAAAATTAAATTAAAAACACGAACAAGAAGTAGTGAGACAAACTTGAAGGGCTTTCTCCTGGCACATTCCGTTCTACATTCCAATCTGGAACGCGACTTCCATTGAGGCTCTGCTGCCCTAGTAACCAGATTTGGTAAGGGAGAACTGCTGCCACCTTGTGGCCGTTTCACACAACAGCAGCTTTAATCCCAGCGCTAATGGTCAGTGGATATTCCAAATCATTACAGGCCTGTAAATGACACCTGCCCTGAAAACAAATCCTGGGGTCATATATCGACCAAAAAATTCAAAAGACGTCCATATTTCAAAACGACAGTTTCAAGAGGCATATTTCACGCACATTAGTGTTCTGATTCTTTTGCTTTCTTTCTTTCTTTGTTAAAAAAACGGGAATGGAAAAAGGTAACCCTCAGAAGGGGCGAAAACGTCCACAAACGAATCAATGGACTAAGGTTTAATCTCCAATATATATGTACAGCTCATGCAGCTTAATATTAATACAACAAACAACCCAATACAAAAATGCGCAGAAGATCTAAATAGACGTTTCTTCAAAGAAGACACAGAGATGGCCAAGACGCACATGAAAAGCTGCTCAACATCACTAATTATTAGAGAAATGCAAATCAAAACTACAATGAGGTAAGACCTCACACCTGTTAGAATCGGCATCATCAGATAATCTACAAACAACGAATTCTGGGAGGGTGTGGACAAAAGGAACCCTCTTCCGTATTGGTGGGAATGTAAATTGATACAGTCACTATGGAGAACAGTATGGAGGTTCCTTTAAAAAACTAAAAAGAGAATTACCATAGGATCCAGCAATCCCACTTCTGGGCATATACCCAGAGAAAACCATAAATCACAGAGACACATTCACCACAATGTTCATTGCAGCACTATTTACAATAGCCAGGTAATGGAAGCAACCTAAATGCCCACAGACAGACGAATGGATAAAGATGTGGTACATATATAAAATGGAATATTACTCAGCCATAAAAAGGAATGAAACTGAGTCATTTGTAGAGAAGTTGATGGATCTAGAGACTGTCATACAGAGTGAAGTAAGTCAGAAAGAGAAAAACAAATATTGTATATTAATGCCTATATGTGGAACCTAGAAAAATGCTACAGATGAACTGGTTTGCAGGGCAGAAATAGAGACACAGAGGTAGAGAAAAAACGTATGGACACAAAGTGGGGGAAGCCATGGGGTGGTGGTGGTGGGATGAGTTGGGAGATTGGGATTGACCTGTATACATGTCTATGCATAAAATAGATAACTAATAATAACCTAGTGTATAAAAAAATAAATAAAATTAAATTTCCAAATTTTTACAAATAAAATGTAAAACTAAAACAGAAAAAAAGTCTTTCCATTCACACTGATGTATTTATAAGAATGAATTATTTCCATGCTTATATCTGTAAATACATAAAAGAGGAATAAAATCTAACTTCAACCAAAAAAGAAAAAAAAAAACTGAACCTAACAGTTATACAGAGGAAAACACTACCAAAGCACTTGCTCCAGGGGTAAACAATTCTGAAATTGGTCAGAGGTGGGGAATCATCTCCCATACAGCCAGCAGCCCCACCCGCCCACGCAAGGAGCGTCCTTATTGCAAAGCTGGGGGACCGTGCCGAGGCCTCTGTGAGTAAACGTGAGCTGAGCCCCAGGCCAGCTGCTGCTGAACTGTTCCCACCCTTCCCAGGTGAAACACCTGAATATGTACAAAGGCTTGAAAGCCTAGAGGAAGGGCCGTGGAGCCACACCAGCGACAGCACGCAGGCCAACTTGGTACCTGCAGGTCAGCCAGGATGGTCCTGGCCACGGGCGCTCTTCTGGAAGTTTTCCATTGCCCTGCCTGAGATACCCCTCCTGTCCCGGCCCCCACTCCTGTTTTTCCGTACTCACCTCAGCCCGGAGAGATACTCCAGTGGAAGTTATGGGTGACACATCCTCTTCTTTACAGGTGGCAGCCTGGCAACTCCTGCAGAAAGTCCAGCAGAGCCCCACTCACACCGGGCCACCCACAAAGCCTTGGACCCTCACACCCTCCCACCAGCACAGCCCCGAGACTGCTGCCGGGGCAGAGAATATGGAGTCAGGCACAGCTGCAGGGGCTATTGCTGCCTGGAGTGCTGTTTATATTGACCTCAACACAGGCACACCTGGGGAGGGCTTGCCGGCAGGGTCAGGCTGCCCAGGTCAGCTAATCCTCAGCCCTCAGGGAATCACATTGCAGAAAATGGACCTCGCTAAGACAGAATATTAGCCAAGGAAAAAAAGCACACAATGCCATTTGCAGCACCGTAGATGAGTCTAGAGGTAATCACGTGACTTGGAGTAAGTCAGAAAGTGAAAGACACATATCATATCACTTATAGGTGTTACCTATAAATTGATACCAGGGCAGATATTTCCACGGAGAAGGGCAATCACAGATTCATTAAACAAACTTATGGTTCACCAAAGGAAAGGTGTGAGGATTGAATTCATTACGATATTGGGGTTAACAGACATATACAAACACAGTAGACATATATAATCACCAAAGACCTACGGAGTACCAAGAGAAGACTACTCAACATTCTGTCATAACGTACATGGGAAAAGGATCCCAGGAAGAACAGACATATGTATATGTGTAAAAGAACCACCTCTTGCACACCTACAACAAGCTAAACGTTGTACTCAAACTTGCTGTAATAAAAAATAAAAAATTAAATTAAAAACACGAACAAGAAGTAGTGAGACAAACTTGAGGGGCTTTCTCCTGGCACATTCCGTTCTAAATTCCAATCTAGAACGCGACTTCCATTGAGGCTCTGCTGCCCTAGTAACCAGATTTGGTAAGGGAGAACTGCTGCCACCTTGTGGCCGTTTCACACAACAGCAGCTTTAATCCCAGTGCTAATGGTCAGTGGATATTCCAAATCATTACAGGCCTGTAAATGACACCTGCCCTGAAAACAAATCCTGGGGTCATATATCGACCAAAAAATTCAAAAGACGTCCATATTTCAAAACGACAGTTTCAAGAGGCATATTTCACGCACATTAGTGTTCTGATTCTTTTGCTTTCTTTCTTTCTTTGTTAAAAAAACGGGAATGGAAAAAGGTAACCCTCAGAAGGGGCGAAAACATCCACAAACGAATCAATGGACAAAGGTTTAATCTCCAATATATATATACAGCTCATGCAGCTTAATATTAATACAACAAACAACCCAATACAAAAATGGGCAGAAGATCTAAAGAGACGTTTCTTCAAAGAAGACACAGAGATGGCCAAGACGCACATGAAAAGCTGCTCAACATCACTAATTATTAGAGAAATGCAAATCAAAACTACAATGAGGTAAGACCTCACACCTGTTAGAATCGGCATCATCAGATAATCTACAAACAACAAATTCTGGGGAGGGTGTGGAAAAAAGGAACCCTCTTCCGCTATTGGTGGGAATGTAAATTGATACAGTCACTATGGAGAACAGTATGGAGGTTCCTTTAAAAAACTAAAAAGAGAATTACCATAGGATCCAGCAATCCCACTTCTGGGCATATACCCAGAGAAAACCATAAATCACAGAGACACATTCACCACAATGTTCATTGCAGCACTATTTACAATAGCCAGGTAATGGAAGCAACCTAAATGCCCACAGACAGACGAATGGATAAAGATGTGGTACATATATAAAATGGAATATTACTCAGCCATAAAAAGGAATGAAACTGAGTCATTTGTAGAGAAGTTGATGGATCTAGAGACTGTCATACAGAGTGAAGTAAGTCAGAAAGAGAGAAACAAATATTGTATATTAATGCCTATATGTGGAACCTAGAAAAATGCTACAGATGAACTGGTTTGCAGGGCAGAAATAGAGACACAGAGGTAGAGAACAAACGTATCGACACAAAGTGGGGGAAGCCATGGGGTGGTGGTGGTGGGATGAGTTGGGAGATTGGGATTGACCTGTATACATGTCTATGCATAAAATAGATAACTAATAATAACCTAGTGTATAAAAAAATAAATAAAATTAAATTTCAAAATTTTTAAAAATAAAATGTAAAAATAAAACAGAAAAAAAGTTCTTCCATTCACACGGATGTAATTATAAGAATGAATTATTTCCATGCTTATATCCATAAATACATAAAAGAGGAATAAAATCTAACTTGTACCAAAAAAGATAAAAAAAACTGAACCTAACAGTTATTCAGAGGAAAACACTACCAAGGCACTTGCTCCAGTGGTAAACAATTCTGAAATTGGTCAGAGGTGGGGAATCATCTCCCATAGAGCCAGCAGCCCCGCCCGCCCACGCAAGGAGCGTCCTTATTGCAAAGCTGGGGGACCGTGCCGAAGCCTCTGTGAGTAAACGTGAGCTGAGCCCCAGGCCAGCTGCTGCTGAACTGTTCCCACCCTTCCCAGGTGAAACACCTGAATATGTACAAGGGCATGAAAGCCTAGAGGAAGGGCCGTGGAGCCACACCAGCGACAGCACGCAGGCCACCTTGGTGCCTGCAGGTCAGCCAGGATGTTCCTGGCCACGGGCGCTCTTCTGGAAGCTTTCCATTGCCATGCCTGGGATACCCATCCTGTCCCGGCCCCCACTCCTTTTTTTCCTTCCTCACCTCAGCCCGGAGAGATATTCCATTGCAATTTATGGGTGACACATCCTCTTCTTTACAAGTGGCAACCTGGCAACTCCTGCAGAAAGTCCAGCAGAGTCCCACTCACACCGGGCCACCCACAAAGCCGTGGACCCTCACACCCTCCCACCAGCACAGCCGCGAGACTGCTGACGGGGCAGAGTATATGGAGTCAGGCACAGCTGCAGGGGCTATTGCTGCCTGGAGTGCTGTTTATATTGACCTCAACCCAGGCACACCTGGGGAGGGCTTGCCGGCAGGGTCAGGCTGCCCAGGTCAGCTAATCCTCAGCCCTCAGGGAATCACATTGCAGAAAATGGACCTCGCTAAGACAGAATATTCACCAGGAAAAGAAGCACACAATGCCATTTGCAGCACCGTAGATGAGTCTAGAGGTAATCACGTGAATTGGAGTAAGTCAGAAAGTGAAAGACACATATCATATCATATCACTTATAGGTGTTACCTATAAATTGATACCAGGGCAGATATTTCCACGGAGAAGGGCAATCACAGATTCATTAAACAAACTTATGGTTCACCAAAGGAAAGGTGTGAGGATTGAATTCATTACGATATTGGGGTTAACAGACATATACAAACACAGTAGACATATATAATCACCAAAGACCTACGGAGTACCAAGAGAAGACTACTCAACATTCTGTCATAACGAACATGGGAAAAGGATCCCAGGAAGAACAGACATATGTATATGTGTAAAAGAACCACCTCTTGCACACCTACAACAAGCTAAATGTTGTACTCAAACTTGCTGTAATAAAAAATAAAAAATTAAATTAAAAACACGAACAAGAAGTAGTGAGACAAACTTGAGGGGCTTTCTCCTGGCACATTCCGTTCTACATTCCAATCTAGAACGCGACTTCCATTGAGGCTCTGCTGCCCTAGTAACCAGATTTGGTAAGGGAGAACTGCTGCCACCTTGTGGCCGTTTCACACAACAGCAGCTTTAATCCCAGCGCTAATGGTCAGTGGATATTCCAAATCATTACAGGCCTGTAAATGACACCTGCCCTGAAAACAAATCCTGGGGTCATATATCGACCAAAAAATTCAAAAGACGTCCATATTTCAAAACGACAGTTTCAAGAGGCATATTTCACGCACATTAGTGTTCTGATTCTTTTGCTTTCTTTCTTTCTTTGTTAAAAAAACGGGAATGGAAAAAGGTAACCCTCAGAAGGGGCGAAAACATCCACAAAGGAATCAATGGACAAAGGTTTAATCTCCAATATATATATACAGCTCATGCAGCTTAATATTAATACAACAAACAACCCAATACAAAAATGGGCAGAAGATCTAAATAGACGTTTCTTCAAAGAAGACACAGAGATGGCCAAGATGCACATGAAAAGCTGCTCAACATCACTAATTATTAGAGAAATGCAAATCAAAACTACAATGAGGTAAGACCTCACACCTGTTAGAATCGGCATCATCAGATAATCTACAAACAACAAATTCTGGGGAGGGTGTGGACAAAAGGAACCCTCTTCCGCTATTGGTGGGAATGTAAATTGATACAGTCACTATGGAGAACAGTATGGAGGTTCCTTTAAAAAACTAAAAAGAGAATTACCATAGGATCCAGCAATCCCACTTCTGGGCATATACCCAGAGAAAACCATAAATCACAGAGACACATTCACCACAATGTTCATTGCAGCACTATTTACAATAGCCAGGTAATGGAAGCAACCTAAATGCCCACAGACAGACGAATGGATAAAGATGTGGTACATATATAAAATGGAATATTACTCAGCCATATAAAGGAATGAAACTGAGTCATTTGTAGAGAAGTTGATGGATCTAGAGACTGTCATACAGAGTGAAGTAAGTCAGAAAGAGAAAAACAAATATTGTATATTAATGCCTATATGTGGAACCTAGAAAAATGCTACAGATGAACTGGTTTGCAGGGCAGAAATAGAGACACAGAGGTAGAGAACAAACGTATGGACACAAAGTGGGGGAAGCCATGGGGTGGTGGTGGTGGGATGAGTTGGGAGATTGGGATTGACCTGTATACATGTCTATGCATAAAATAGATAACTAATAATAACCTAGTGTATAAAAAAATAAATAAAATTAAATTTCAAAATTTTTAAAAATAAAATGTAAAAATAAAACAGAAAAAAAGTTCTTCCATTCACACTGATGTAATTATAAGAATGAATTATTTCCATGCTTATATCCATAAATACATAAAAGAGGAATAAAATCTAACTTGTACCAAAAAAGATAAAAAAAACTGAACCTAACAGTTATTCAGAGGAAAACACTACCAAGGCACTTGCTCCAGTGGTAAACAATTCTGAAATTGGTCAGAGGTGGGGAATCATCTCCCATACAGCCAGCAGCCCCGCCCGCCCACGCAAGGAGCGTCCTTATTGCAAAGCTGGGGGACCGTGCCGAGGCCTCTGTGAGTAAACGTGAGCTGAGCCCCAGGCCAGCTGCTGCTGAACTGTTCCCACCCTTCCCAGGTGAAACACCTGAATATGTACAAGGGCATGAAAGCCTAGAGGAAGGGCCGTGGAGCCACACCAGCGACAGCACGCAGGCCACCTTGGTGCCTGCAGGTCAGCCAGGATGTTCCTGGCCACGGGCGCTCTTCTGGAAGCTTTCCATTGCCCTGCCTGAGATACCCCTCCTGTCCCGGCCCCCACTCCTTTTTTTCCTTCCTCACCTCAGCCCGGAGAGTTATTCCATTGCAAGTTATGGGTGACACATCCTCTTCTTTACAAGTGGCAGCCTGGCAACTCCTGCAGAAAGTCCAGCAGAGTCCCACTCACACCGGGCCACCCACAAAGCCGTGGAACCTCACACCCTCCCAGCAGCACAGCCCCGAGACTGCTGACGGGGCAGAGAATATGGAGTCAGGCACAGCTGCAGGGGCTATTGCTGCCTGGAGTGCTGTTTATATTGTCATCAACCCAGGCACACCTGGGGAGGGCTTGCCGGCAGGGTCAGGCTGCCCAGGTCAGCTAATCCTCAGCCCTCAGGGAATCACATTGCAGAAAATGGACCTCGCTAAGACAGAATATTCACCAGGAAAAGAAGCACACAATGCCATTTGCAGCACCGTAGATGAGTCTAGAGGTAATCACGTGACTTGGAGTAAGTCAGAAAGTGAAAGACACATATCATATCATATCACTTATAGGTGTTACCTATAAATTGATACCAGGGCAGATATTTCCACGGAGAAGGGCAATCACAGATTCATTAAACAAACTTATGGTTCACCAAAGGAAAGGTGTGAGGATTGAATTCATTACGATATTGGGGTTAACAGACATATACAAACACAGTAGACATATATAATCACCAAAGACCTACGGAGTACCAAGAGAAGACTACTCAACATTCTGTCATAACGTACATGGGAAAAGTATCCCAGGAAGAACAGACATATGTATATGTGTAAAAGAACCACCTCTTGCACACCTACAACAAGCTAAACGTTGTACTCAAACTTGCTGTAATAAAAAATAAAAAATTAAATTAAAAACACGAACAAGAAGTAGTGAGACAAACTTGAGGGGCTTTCTCCTGGCACATTCCGTTCTACATTCCAATCTAGAACGCGACTTCCATTGAGACTCTGCTGCCCTAGTAACCAGATTTGGTAAGGGAGAACTGCTGCCACCTTGTGGCCGTTTCACACAACAGCAGCTTTAATCCCAGCGCTAATGGTCAGTGGATATTCCAAATCATTACAGGCCTGTAAATGACACCTGCCCTGAAAACAAATCCTGGGGTCATATATCGACCAAAAAATTCAAAAGACGTCCATATTTCAAAACGACAGTTTCAAGAGGCATATTTCACGCACATTAGTGTTCTGATTCTTTTGCTTTCTTTCTTTCTTTGTTAAAAAAACGGGAATGGAAAAAGGTAACCCTCAGAAGGGGCGAAAACGTCCACAAACGAATCAATGGACTAAGGTTTAATCTCCAATATATATATACAGCTCATGCAGCTTAATATTAATACAACAAACAACCCAATACAAAAATGCGCAGAAGATCTAAATAGACGTTTCTTCAAAGAAGACACAGAGATGGCCAAGACGCACATGAAAAGCTGCTCAACATCACTAATTATTAGAGAAATGCAAATCAAAACTACAATGAGGTAAGACCTCACACCTGTTAGAATCGGCATCATCAGATAATCTACAAACAACAAATTCTGGGGAGGGTGTGGACAAAAGGAACCCTCTTCCGTATTGGTGGGAATGTAAATTGATACAGTCACTATGGAGAACAGTATGGAGGTTCCTTTAAAAAACTAAAAAGAGAATTACCATAGGATCCAGCAATCCCACTTCTGGGCATATACCCAGAGAAAACCATAAATCACAGAGACACATTCACCACAATGTTCATTGCAGCACTATTTACAATAGCCAGGTAATGGAAGCAACCTAAATGCCCACAGACAGACGAATGGATAAAGATGTGGTACATATATAAAATGGAATATTACTCAGCCATAAAAAGGAATGAAACTGAGTCATTTGTAGAGAAGTTGATGGATCTAGAGACTGTCATACAGAGTGAAGTAAGTCAGAAAGAGAAAAACAAATATTGTATATTAATGCCTATATGTGGAACCTAGAAAAATGCTACAGATGAACTGGTTTGCAGGGCAGAAATAGAGACACAGAGGTAGAGAAAAAACGTATGGACACTAAGTGGGGGAAGCCATGGGGTGGTGGTGGTGGGATGAGTTGGGAGATTGGGATTGACCTGTATACATGTCTATGCATTAAATAGATAACTAATAATAACCTAGTGTATAAAAAAATAAATAAAATTAAATTTCAAAATTTTTACAAATAAAATGTAAAACTAAAACAGAAAAAAAGTTTTTCCATTCACACTGATGTATTTATAAGAATGAATTATTTCCATGCTTATATCTGTAAATACATAAAAGAGGAATAAAATCTAACTTCAACCAAAAAAGAAAAAAAAATGAACCTAACAGTTATACAGAGGAAAACACTACCAAAGCACTTGCTCCAGGGGTAAACAATTCTGAAATTGGTCAGAGGTGGGGAATCATCTCCCATACAGCCAGCAGCCCCACCCGCCCACGCAAGGAGCGTCCTTATTGCAAAGCTGGGGGACCGTGCCGAGGCCTCTGTGAGTAAACGTGAGCTGAGCCCCAGGCCAGCTGCTGCTGAACTGTTCCCACCCTTCCCAGGTGAAACACCTGAATATGTACAAGGGCTTGAAAGCCTAGAGGAAGGGCCGTGGAGCCACACCAGCGAAAGCACGCAGGCCAACTTGGTACCTGCAGGTCAGCCAGGATGGTCCTGGCCACGGGCGCTCTTCTGGAAGTTTTCCATTGCCCTGCCTGAGATACCCCTCCTGTCCCGGCCCCCACTCCTGTTTTTCCGTACTCACCTCAGCCCGGAGAGATACTCCAGTGGAAGTTATGGGTGACACATCCTCTTCTTTACAGGTGGCAGCCTGGCAACTCCTGCAGAAAGTCCAGCAGAGCCCCACTCACACCGGGCCACCCACAAAGCCTTGGACCCTCACACCCTCCCACCAGCACAGCCCCGAGACTGCTGCCGGGGCAGAGAATATGGAGTCAGGCACAGCTGCATGGGCTATTGCTGCCTGGAGTGCTGTTTATATTGACCTCAACACAGGCACACCTGGGGAGGGCTTGCCGGCAGGGTCAGGCTGCCCAGGTCAGCTAATCCTCAGCCCTCAGGGAATCACATTGCAGAAAATGGACCTCGCTAAGACAGAATATTAGCCAAGGAAAAAAAGCACACAATGCCATTTGCAGCACCGTAGATGAGTCTAGAGGTAATCACGTGACTTGGAGTAAGTCAGAAAGTGAAAGACACATATCATATCACTTATAGGTGTTACCTATAAATTGATACCAGGGCAGATATTTCCACGGAGAAGGGCAATCACAGATTCATTAAACAAACTTATGGTTCACCAAAGGAAAGGTGTGAGGATTGAATTCATTACGATATTGGGGTTAACAGACATATACAAACACAGTAGACATATATAATCACCAAAGACCTACGGAGTACCAAGAGAAGACTACTCAACATTCTGTCATAACGTACATGGGAAAAGGATCCCAGGAAGAACAGACATATGTATATGTGTAAAAGAACCACCTCTTGCACACCTACAACAAGCTAAACGTTGTACTCAAACTTGCTGTAATAAAAAATAAAAAAATAAATTAAAAACACGAACAAGAAGTAGTGAGACAAACTTGAGGGGCTTTCTCCTGGCACATTCCGTTCTAAATTCCAATCTAGAACGCGACTTCCATTGAGGCTCTGCTGCCCTAGTAACCAGATTTGGTAAGGGAGAACTGCTGCCACCTTGTGGCCGTTTCACACAACAGCAGCTTTAATCCCAGTGCTAATGGTCAGTGGATATTCCAAATCATTACAGGCCTGTAAATGACACCTGCCCTGAAAACAAATCCTGGGGTCATATATCGACCAAAAAATTCAAAAGACGTCCATATTTCAAAACGACAGTTTCAAGAGGCATATTTCACGCACATTAGTGTTCTGATTCTTTTGCTTTCTTTCTTTCTTTGTTAAAAAAACGGGAATGGAAAAAGGTAACCCTCAGAAGGGGCGAAAACATCCACAAACGAATCAATGGACAAAGGTTTAATCTCCAATATATATATACAGCTCATGCAGCTTAATATTAATAAAACAAACAACCCAATACAAAAATGCGCAGAAGATCTAAATAGACGTTTCTTCAAAGAAGACACAGAGATGGCCAAGACGCACATGAAAAGCTGCTCAACATCACTAATTATTAGAGAAATGCAAATCAAAACTACAATGAGGTAAGACCTCACACCTGTTAGAATCGGCATCATCAGATAATCTACAAACAACAAATTCTGGGGAGGGTGTGGACAAAAGGAACCCTCTTCCGTATTGGTGGGAATGTAAATTGATACAGTCACTATGGAGAACAGTATGGAGGTTCCTTTAAAAAACTAAAAAGAGAATTACCATAGGATCCAGCAATCCCACTTCTGGGCATATACCCAGAGAAAACCATAAATCACAGAGACACATTCACCACAATGTTCATTGCAGCACTATTTACAATAGCCAGGTAATGGAAGCAACCTAAATGCCCACAGACAGACGAATGGATAAAGATGTGGTACATATATAAAATGGAATATTACTCAGCCATAAAAAGGAATGAAACTGAGTCATTTGTAGAGAAGTTGATGGATCTAGAGACTGTCATACAGAGTGAAGTAAGTCAGAAAGAGAAAAACAAATATTGTATATTAATGCCTATATGTGGAACCTAGAAAAATGCTACAGATGAACTGGTTTGCAGGGCAGAAATAGAGACACAGAGGTAGAGAAAAAACGTATGGACACAAAGTGGGGGAAGCCATGGGGTGGTGGTGGTGGGATGAGTTGGGAGATTGGGATTGACCTGTATACATGTCTATGCATTAAATAGATAACTAATAATAACCTAGTGTATAAAAAAATAAATAAAATTAAATTTCAAAATTTTTACAAATAAAATGTAAAACTAAAACAGAAAAAAAGTTTTTCCATTCACACTGATGTATTTATAAGAATGAATTATTTCCATGCTTATATCTGTAAATACATAAAAGAGGAATAAAATCTAACTTCAACCAAAAAAGAAAAAAAAATGAACCTAACAGTTATACAGAGGAAAACACTACCAAAGCACTTGCTCCAGGGGTAAACAATTCTGAAATTGGTCAGAGGTGGGGAATCATCTCCCATACAGCCAGCAGCCCCACCCGCCCACGCAAGGAGCGTCCTTATTGCAAAGCTGGGGGACCGTGCCGAGGCCTCTGTGAGTAAACGTGAGCTGAGCCCCAGGCCAGCTGCTGCTGAACTGTTCCCACCCTTCCCAGGTGAAACACCTGAATATGTACAAGGGCTTGAAAGCCTAGAGGAAGGGCCGTGGAGCCACACCAGCGAAAGCACGCAGGCCAACTTGGTACCTGCAGGTCAGCCAGGATGGTCCTGGCCACGGGCGCTCTTCTGGAAGTTTTCCATTGCCCTGCCTGAGATACCCCTCCTGTCCCGGCCCCCACTCCTGTTTTTCCGTACTCACCTCAGCCCGGAGAGATACTCCAGTGGAAGTTATGGGTGACACATCCTCTTCTTTACAGGTGGCAGCCTGGCAACTCCTGCAGAAAGTCCAGCAGAGCCCCACTCACACCGGGCCACCCACAAAGCCTTGGACCCTCACACCCTCCCACCAGCACAGCCCCGAGACTGCTGCCGGGGCAGAGAATATGGAGTCAGGCACAGCTGCATGGGCTATTGCTGCCTGGAGTGCTGTTTATATTGACCTCAACACAGGCACACCTGGGGAGGGCTTGCCGGCAGGGTCAGGCTGCCCAGGTCAGCTAATCCTCAGCCCTCAGGGAATCACATTGCAGAAAATGGACCTCGCTAAGACAGAATATTAGCCAAGGAAAAAAAGCACACAATGCCATTTGCAGCACCGTAGATGAGTCTAGAGGTAATCACGTGACTTGGAGTAAGTCAGAAAGTGAAAGACACATATCATATCACTTATAGGTGTTACCTATAAATTGATACCAGGGCAGATATTTCCACGGAGAAGGGCAATCACAGATTCATTAAACAAACTTATGGTTCACCAAAGGAAAGGTGTGAGGATTGAATTCATTACGATATTGGGGTTAACAGACATATACAAACACAGTAGACATATATAATCACCAAAGACCTACGGAGTACCAAGAGAAGACTACTCAACATTCTGTCATAACGTACATGGGAAAAGGATCCCAGGAAGAACAGACATATGTATATGTGTAAAAGAACCACCTCTTGCACACCTACAACAAGCTAAACGTTGTACTCAAACTTGCTGTAATAAAAAATAAAAAAATAAATTAAAAACACGAACAAGAAGTAGTGAGACAAACTTGAGGGGCTTTCTCCTGGCACATTCCGTTCTAAATTCCAATCTAGAACGCGACTTCCATTGAGGCTCTGCTGCCCTAGTAACCAGATTTGGTAAGGGAGAACTGCTGCCACCTTGTGGCCGTTTCACACAACAGCAGCTTTAATCCCAGTGCTAATGGTCAGTGGATATTCCAAATCATTACAGGCCTGTAAATGACACCTGCCCTGAAAACAAATCCTGGGGTCATATATCGACCAAAAAATTCAAAAGACGTCCATATTTCAAAACGACAGTTTCAAGAGGCATATTTCACGCACATTAGTGTTCTGATTCTTTTGCTTTCTTTCTTTCTTTGTTAAAAAAACGGGAATGGAAAAAGGTAACCCTCAGAAGGGGCGAAAACATCCACAAACGAATCAATGGACAAAGGTTTAATCTCCAATATATATATACAGCTCATGCAGCTTAATATTAATACAACAAACAACCCAATACAAAAATGGGCAGAAGATCTAAAGAGACGTTTCTTCAAAGAAGACACAGAGATGGCCAAGACGCACATGAAAAGCTGCTCAACATCACTAATTATTAGAGAAATGCAAATCAAAACTACAATGAGGTAAGACCTCACACCTGTTAGAATCGGCATCATCAGATAATCTACAAACAACAAATTCTGGGGAGGGTGTGGAAAAAAGGAACCCTCTTCCGCTATTGGTGGGAATGTAAATTGATACAGTCACTATGGAGAACAGTATGGAGGTTCCTTTAAAAAACTAAAAAGAGAATTACCATAGGATCCAGCAATCCCACTTCTGGGCATATACCCAGAGAAAACCATAAATCACAGAGACACATTCACCACAATGTTCATTGCAGCACTATTTACAATAGCCAGGTAATGGAAGCAACCTAAATGCCCACAGACAGACGAATGGATAAAGATGTGGTACATATATAAAATGGAATATTACTCAGCCATAAAAAGGAATGAAACTGAGTCATTTGTAGAGAAGTTGATGGATCTAGAGACTGTCATACAGAGTGAAGTAAGTCAGAAAGAGAGAAACAAATATTGTATATTAATGCCTATATGTGGAACCTAGAAAAATGCTACAGATGAACTGGTTTGCAGGGCAGAAATAGAGACACAGAGGTAGAGAACAAACGTATCGACACAAAGTGGGGGAAGCCATGGGGTGGTGGTGGTGGGATGAGTTGGGAGATTGGGATTGACCTGTATACATGTCTATGCATAAAATAGATAACTAATAATAACCTAGTGTATAAAAAAATAAATAAAATTAAATTTCAAAATTTTTAAAAATAAAATGTAAAAATAAAACAGAAAAAAAGTTCTTCCATTCACACGGATGTAATTATAAGAATGAATTATTTCCATGCTTATATCCATAAATACATAAAAGAGGAATAAAATCTAACTTGTACCAAAAAAGATAAAAAAAACTGAACCTAACAGTTATTCAGAGGAAAACACTACCAAGGCACTTGCTCCAGTGGTAAACAATTCTGAAATTGGTCAGAGGTGGGGAATCATCTCCCATAGAGCCAGCAGCCCCGCCCGCCCACGCAAGGAGCGTCCTTATTGCAAAGCTGGGGGACCGTGCCGAAGCCTCTGTGAGTAAACGTGAGCTGAGCCCCAGGCCAGCTGCTGCTGAACTGTTCCCACCCTTCCCAGGTGAAACACCTGAATATGTACAAGGGCATGAAAGCCTAGAGGAAGGGCCGTGGAGCCACACCAGCGACAGCACGCAGGCCACCTTGGTGCCTGCAGGTCAGCCAGGATGTTCCTGGCCACGGGCGCTCTTCTGGAAGCTTTCCATTGCCATGCCTGGGATACCCATCCTGTCCCGGCCCCCACTCCTTTTTTTCCTTCCTCACCTCAGCCCGGAGAGATATTCCATTGCAATTTATGGGTGACACATCCTCTTCTTTACAAGTGGCAACCTGGCAACTCCTGCAGAAAGTCCAGCAGAGTCCCACTCACACCGGGCCACCCACAAAGCCGTGGACCCTCACACCCTCCCACCAGCACAGCCGCGAGACTGCTGACGGGGCAGAGTATATGGAGTCAGGCACAGCTGCAGGGGCTATTGCTGCCTGGAGTGCTGTTTATATTGACCTCAACCCAGGCACACCTGGGGAGGGCTTGCCGGCAGGGTCAGGCTGCCCAGGTCAGCTAATCCTCAGCCCTCAGGGAATCACATTGCAGAAAATGGACCTCGCTAAGACAGAATATTCACCAGGAAAAGAAGCACACAATGCCATTTGCAGCACCGTAGATGAGTCTAGAGGTAATCACGTGAATTGGAGTAAGTCAGAAAGTGAAAGACACATATCATATCATATCACTTATAGGTGTTACCTATAAATTGATACCAGGGCAGATATTTCCACGGAGAAGGGCAATCACAGATTCATTAAACAAACTTATGGTTCACCAAAGGAAAGGTGTGAGGATTGAATTCATTACGATATTGGGGTTAACAGACATATACAAACACAGTAGACATATATAATCACCAAAGACCTACGGAGTACCAAGAGAAGACTACTCAACATTCTGTCATAACGAACATGGGAAAAGGATCCCAGGAAGAACAGACATATGTATATGTGTAAAAGAACCACCTCTTGCACACCTACAACAAGCTAAATGTTGTACTCAAACTTGCTGTAATAAAAAATAAAAAATTAAATTAAAAACACGAACAAGAAGTAGTGAGACAAACTTGAGGGGCTTTCTCCTGGCACATTCCGTTCTACATTCCAATCTAGAACGCGACTTCCATTGAGGCTCTGCTGCCCTAGTAACCAGATTTGGTAAGGGAGAACTGCTGCCACCTTGTGGCCGTTTCACACAACAGCAGCTTTAATCCCAGCGCTAATGGTCAGTGGATATTCCAAATCATTACAGGCCTGTAAATGACACCTGCCCTGAAAACAAATCCTGGGGTCATATATCGACCAAAAAATTCAAAAGACGTCCATATTTCAAAACGACAGTTTCAAGAGGCATATTTCACGCACATTAGTGTTCTGATTCTTTTGCTTTCTTTCTTTCTTTGTTAAAAAAACGGGAATGGAAAAAGGTAACCCTCAGAAGGGGCGAAAACATCCACAAAGGAATCAATGGACAAAGGTTTAATCTCCAATATATATATACAGCTCATGCAGCTTAATATTAATACAACAAACAACCCAATACAAAAATGGGCAGAAGATCTAAATAGACGTTTCTTCAAAGAAGACACAGAGATGGCCAAGATGCACATGAAAAGCTGCTCAACATCACTAATTATTAGAGAAATGCAAATCAAAACTACAATGAGGTAAGACCTCACACCTGTTAGAATCGGCATCATCAGATAATCTACAAACAACAAATTCTGGGGAGGGTGTGGACAAAAGGAACCCTCTTCCGCTATTGGTGGGAATGTAAATTGATACAGTCACTATGGAGAACAGTATGGAGGTTCCTTTAAAAAACTAAAAAGAGAATTACCATAGGATCCAGCAATCCCACTTCTGGGCATATACCCAGAGAAAACCATAAATCACAGAGACACATTCACCACAATGTTCATTGCAGCACTATTTACAATAGCCAGGTAATGGAAGCAACCTAAATGCCCACAGACAGACGAATGGATAAAGATGTGGTACATATATAAAATGGAATATTACTCAGCCATATAAAGGAATGAAACTGAGTCATTTGTAGAGAAGTTGATGGATCTAGAGACTGTCATACAGAGTGAAGTAAGTCAGAAAGAGAAAAACAAATATTGTATATTAATGCCTATATGTGGAACCTAGAAAAATGCTACAGATGAACTGGTTTGCAGGGCAGAAATAGAGACACAGAGGTAGAGAACAAACGTATGGACACAAAGTGGGGGAAGCCATGGGGTGGTGGTGGTGGGATGAGTTGGGAGATTGGGATTGACCTGTATACATGTCTATGCATAAAATAGATAACTAATAATAACCTAGTGTATAAAAAAATAAATAAAATTAAATTTCAAAATTTTTAAAAATAAAATGTAAAAATAAAACAGAAAAAAAGTTCTTCCATTCACACTGATGTAATTATAAGAATGAATTATTTCCATGCTTATATCCATAAATACATAAAAGAGGAATAAAATCTAACTTGTACCAAAAAAGATAAAAAAAACTGAACCTAACAGTTATTCAGAGGAAAACACTACCAAGGCACTTGCTCCAGTGGTAAACAATTCTGAAATTGGTCAGAGGTGGGGAATCATCTCCCATACAGCCAGCAGCCCCGCCCGCCCACGCAAGGAGCGTCCTTATTGCAAAGCTGGGGGACCGTGCCGAGGCCTCTGTGAGTAAACGTGAGCTGAGCCCCAGGCCAGCTGCTGCTGAACTGTTCCCACCCTTCCCAGGTGAAACACCTGAATATGTACAAGGGCATGAAAGCCTAGAGGAAGGGCCGTGGAGCCACACCAGCGACAGCACGCAGGCCACCTTGGTGCCTGCAGGTCAGCCAGGATGTTCCTGGCCACGGGCGCTCTTCTGGAAGCTTTCCATTGCCCTGCCTGAGATACCCCTCCTGTCCCGGCCCCCACTCCTTTTTTTCCTTCCTCACCTCAGCCCGGAGAGTTATTCCATTGCAAGTTATGGGTGACACATCCTCTTCTTTACAAGTGGCAGCCTGGCAACTCCTGCAGAAAGTCCAGCAGAGTCCCACTCACACCGGGCCACCCACAAAGCCGTGGAACCTCACACCCTCCCAGCAGCACAGCCCCGAGACTGCTGACGGGGCAGAGAATATGGAGTCAGGCACAGCTGCAGGGGCTATTGCTGCCTGGAGTGCTGTTTATATTGTCATCAACCCAGGCACACCTGGGGAGGGCTTGCCGGCAGGGTCAGGCTGCCCAGGTCAGCTAATCCTCAGCCCTCAGGGAATCACATTGCAGAAAATGGACCTCGCTAAGACAGAATATTCACCAGGAAAAGAAGCACACAATGCCATTTGCAGCACCGTAGATGAGTCTAGAGGTAATCACGTGACTTGGAGTAAGTCAGAAAGTGAAAGACACATATCATATCATATCACTTATAGGTGTTACCTATAAATTGATACCAGGGCAGATATTTCCACGGAGAAGGGCAATCACAGATTCATTAAACAAACTTATGGTTCACCAAAGGAAAGGTGTGAGGATTGAATTCATTACGATATTGGGGTTAACAGACATATACAAACACAGTAGACATATATAATCACCAAAGACCTACGGAGTACCAAGAGAAGACTACTCAACATTCTGTCATAACGTACATGGGAAAAGGATCCCAGGAAGAACAGACATATGTATATGTGTAAAAGAACCACCTCTTGCACACCTACAACAAGCTAAACGTTGTACTCAAACTTGCTGTAATAAAAAATAAAAAATTAAATTAAAAACACGAACAAGAAGTAGTGAGACAAACTTGAGGGGCTTTCTCCTGGCACATTCCGTTCTACATTCCAATCTAGAACGCGACTTCCATTGAGACTCTGCTGCCCTAGTAACCAGATTTGGTAAGGGAGAACTGCTGCCACCTTGTGGCCGTTTCACACAACAGCAGCTTTAATCCCAGCGCTAATGGTCAGTGGATATTCCAAATCATTACAGGCCTGTAAATGACACCTGCCCTGAAAACAAATCCTGGGGTCATATATCGACCAAAAAATTCAAAAGACGTCCATATTTCAAAACGACAGTTTCAAGAGGCATATTTCACGCACATTAGTGTTCTGATTCTTTTGCTTTCTTTCTTTCTTTGTTAAAAAAACGGGAATGGAAAAAGGTAACCCTCAGAAGGGGCGAAAACGTCCACAAACGAATCAATGGACTAAGGTTTAATCTCCAATATATATATACAGCTCATGCAGCTTAATATTAATACAACAAACAACCCAATACAAAAATGCGCAGAAGATCTAAATAGACGTTTCTTCAAAGAAGACACAGAGATGGCCAAGACGCACATGAAAAGCTGCTCAACATCACTAATTATTAGAGAAATGCAAATCAAAACTACAATGAGGTAAGACCTCACACCTGTTAGAATCGGCATCATCAGATAATCTACAAACAACAAATTCTGGGGAGGGTGTGGACAAAAGGAACCCTCTTCCGTATTGGTGGGAATGTAAATTGATACAGTCACTATGGAGAACAGTATGGAGGTTCCTTTAAAAAACTAAAAAGAGAATTACCATAGGATCCAGCAATCCCACTTCTGGGCATATACCCAGAGAAAACCATAAATCACAGAGACACATTCACCACAATGTTCATTGCAGCACTATTTACAATAGCCAGGTAATGGAAGCAACCTAAATGCCCACAGACAGACGAATGGATAAAGATGTGGTACATATATAAAATGGAATATTACTCAGCCATAAAAAGGAATGAAACTGAGTCATTTGTAGAGAAGTTGATGGATCTAGAGACTGTCATACAGAGTGAAGTAAGTCAGAAAGAGAAAAACAAATATTGTATATTAATGCCTATATGTGGAACCTAGAAAAATGCTACAGATGAACTGGTTTGCAGGGCAGAAATAGAGACACAGAGGTAGAGAAAAAACGTATGGACACTAAGTGGGGGAAGCCATGGGGTGGTGGTGGTGGGATGAGTTGGGAGATTGGGATTGACCTGTATACATGTCTATGCATTAAATAGATAACTAATAATAACCTAGTGTATAAAAAAATAAATAAAATTAAATTTCAAAATTTTTACAAATAAAATGTAAAACTAAAACAGAAAAAAAGTTTTTCCATTCACACTGATGTATTTATAAGAATGAATTATTTCCATGCTTATATCTGTAAATACATAAAAGAGGAATAAAATCTAACTTCAACCAAAAAAGAAAAAAAAATGAACCTAACAGTTATACAGAGGAAAACACTACCAAAGCACTTGCTCCAGGGGTAAACAATTCTGAAATTGGTCAGAGGTGGGGAATCATCTCCCATACAGCCAGCAGCCCCACCCGCCCACGCAAGGAGCGTCCTTATTGCAAAGCTGGGGGACCGTGCCGAGGCCTCTGTGAGTAAACGTGAGCTGAGCCCCAGGCCAGCTGCTGCTGAACTGTTCCCACCCTTCCCAGGTGAAACACCTGAATATGTACAAGGGCTTGAAAGCCTAGAGGAAGGGCCGTGGAGCCACACCAGCGAAAGCACGCAGGCCAACTTGGTACCTGCAGGTCAGCCAGGATGGTCCTGGCCACGGGCGCTCTTCTGGAAGTTTTCCATTGCCCTGCCTGAGATACCCCTCCTGTCCCGGCCCCCACTCCTGTTTTTCCGTACTCACCTCAGCCCGGAGAGATACTCCAGTGGAAGTTATGGGTGACACATCCTCTTCTTTACAGGTGGCAGCCTGGCAACTCCTGCAGAAAGTCCAGCAGAGCCCCACTCACACCGGGCCACCCACAAAGCCTTGGACCCTCACACCCTCCCACCAGCACAGCCCCGAGACTGCTGCCGGGGCAGAGAATATGGAGTCAGGCACAGCTGCATGGGCTATTGCTGCCTGGAGTGCTGTTTATATTGACCTCAACACAGGCACACCTGGGGAGGGCTTGCCGGCAGGGTCAGGCTGCCCAGGTCAGCTAATCCTCAGCCCTCAGGGAATCACATTGCAGAAAATGGACCTCGCTAAGACAGAATATTAGCCAAGGAAAAAAAGCACACAATGCCATTTGCAGCACCGTAGATGAGTCTAGAGGTAATCACGTGACTTGGAGTAAGTCAGAAAGTGAAAGACACATATCATATCACTTATAGGTGTTACCTATAAATTGATACCAGGGCAGATATTTCCACGGAGAAGGGCAATCACAGATTCATTAAACAAACTTATGGTTCACCAAAGGAAAGGTGTGAGGATTGAATTCATTACGATATTGGGGTTAACAGACATATACAAACACAGTAGACATATATAATCACCAAAGACCTACGGAGTACCAAGAGAAGACTACTCAACATTCTGTCATAACGTACATGGGAAAAGGATCCCAGGAAGAACAGACATATGTATATGTGTAAAAGAACCACCTCTTGCACACCTACAACAAGCTAAACGTTGTACTCAAACTTGCTGTAATAAAAAATAAAAAAATAAATTAAAAACACGAACAAGAAGTAGTGAGACAAACTTGAGGGGCTTTCTCCTGGCACATTCCGTTCTAAATTCCAATCTAGAACGCGACTTCCATTGAGGCTCTGCTGCCCTAGTAACCAGATTTGGTAAGGGAGAACTGCTGCCACCTTGTGGCCGTTTCACACAACAGCAGCTTTAATCCCAGTGCTAATGGTCAGTGGATATTCCAAATCATTACAGGCCTGTAAATGACACCTGCCCTGAAAACAAATCCTGGGGTCATATATCGACCAAAAAATTCAAAAGACGTCCATATTTCAAAACGACAGTTTCAAGAGGCATATTTCACGCACATTAGTGTTCTGATTCTTTTGCTTTCTTTCTTTCTTTGTTAAAAAAACGGGAATGGAAAAAGGTAACCCTCAGAAGGGGCGAAAACATCCACAAACGAATCAATGGACAAAGGTTTAATCTCCAATATATATATACAGCTCATGCAGCTTAATATTAATAAAACAAACAACCCAATACAAAAATGCGCAGAAGATCTAAATAGACGTTTCTTCAAAGAAGACACAGAGATGGCCAAGACGCACATGAAAAGCTGCTCAACATCACTAATTATTAGAGAAATGCAAATCAAAACTACAATGAGGTAAGACCTCACACCTGTTAGAATCGGCATCATCAGATAATCTACAAACAACAAATTCTGGGGAGGGTGTGGACAAAAGGAACCCTCTTCCGTATTGGTGGGAATGTAAATTGATACAGTCACTATGGAGAACAGTATGGAGGTTCCTTTAAAAAACTAAAAAGAGAATTACCATAGGATCCAGCAATCCCACTTCTGGGCATATACCCAGAGAAAACCATAAATCACAGAGACACATTCACCACAATGTTCATTGCAGCACTATTTACAATAGCCAGGTAATGGAAGCAACCTAAATGCCCACAGACAGACGAATGGATAAAGATGTGGTACATATATAAAATGGAATATTACTCAGCCATAAAAAGGAATGAAACTGAGTCATTTGTAGAGAAGTTGATGGATCTAGAGACTGTCATACAGAGTGAAGTAAGTCAGAAAGAGAAAAACAAATATTGTATATTAATGCCTATATGTGGAACCTAGAAAAATGCTACAGATGAACTGGTTTGCAGGGCAGAAATAGAGACACAGAGGTAGAGAAAAAACGTATGGACACAAAGTGGGGGAAGCCATGGGGTGGTGGTGGTGGGATGAGTTGGGAGATTGGGATTGACCTGTATACATGTCTATGCATTAAATAGATAACTAATAATAACCTAGTGTATAAAAAAATAAATAAAATTAAATTTCAAAATTTTTACAAATAAAATGTAAAACTAAAACAGAAAAAAAGTTTTTCCATTCACACTGATGTATTTATAAGAATGAATTATTTCCATGCTTATATCTGTAAATACATAAAAGAGGAATAAAATCTAACTTCAACCAAAAAAGAAAAAAAAATGAACCTAACAGTTATACAGAGGAAAACACTACCAAAGCACTTGCTCCAGGGGTAAACAATTCTGAAATTGGTCAGAGGTGGGGAATCATCTCCCATACAGCCAGCAGCCCCACCCGCCCACGCAAGGAGCGTCCTTATTGCAAAGCTGGGGGACCGTGCCGAGGCCTCTGTGAGTAAACGTGAGCTGAGCCCCAGGCCAGCTGCTGCTGAACTGTTCCCACCCTTCCCAGGTGAAACACCTGAATATGTACAAGGGCTTGAAAGCCTAGAGGAAGGGCCGTGGAGCCACACCAGCGAAAGCACGCAGGCCAACTTGGTACCTGCAGGTCAGCCAGGATGGTCCTGGCCACGGGCGCTCTTCTGGAAGTTTTCCATTGCCCTGCCTGAGATACCCCTCCTGTCCCGGCCCCCACTCCTGTTTTTCCGTACTCACCTCAGCCCGGAGAGATACTCCAGTGGAAGTTATGGGTGACACATCCTCTTCTTTACAGGTGGCAGCCTGGCAACTCCTGCAGAAAGTCCAGCAGAGCCCCACTCACACCGGGCCACCCACAAAGCCTTGGACCCTCACACCCTCCCACCAGCACAGCCCCGAGACTGCTGCCGGGGCAGAGAATATGGAGTCAGGCACAGCTGCATGGGCTATTGCTGCCTGGAGTGCTGTTTATATTGACCTCAACACAGGCACACCTGGGGAGGGCTTGCCGGCAGGGTCAGGCTGCCCAGGTCAGCTAATCCTCAGCCCTCAGGGAATCACATTGCAGAAAATGGACCTCGCTAAGACAGAATATTAGCCAAGGAAAAAAAGCACACAATGCCATTTGCAGCACCGTAGATGAGTCTAGAGGTAATCACGTGACTTGGAGTAAGTCAGAAAGTGAAAGACACATATCATATCACTTATAGGTGTTACCTATAAATTGATACCAGGGCAGATATTTCCACGGAGAAGGGCAATCACAGATTCATTAAACAAACTTATGGTTCACCAAAGGAAAGGTGTGAGGATTGAATTCATTACGATATTGGGGTTAACAGACATATACAAACACAGTAGACATATATAATCACCAAAGACCTACGGAGTACCAACAGAAGACTACTCAACATTCTGTCATAACGTACATGGGAAAAGGATCCCAGGAAGAACAGACATATGTATATGTGTAAAAGAACCACCTCTTGCACACCTACAACAAGCTAAACGTTGTACTCAAACTTGCTGTAATAAAAAATAAAAAATTAAATTAAAAACACGAACAAGAAGTAGTGAGACAAACTTGAGGGGCTTTCTCCTGGCACATTCCGTTCTAAATTCCAATCTAGAACGCGACTTCCATTGAGGCTCTGCTGCCCTAGTAACCAGATTTGGTAAGGGAGAACTGCTGCCACCTTGTGGCCGTTTCACACAACAGCAGCTTTAATCCCAGTGCTAATGGTCAGTGGATATTCCAAATCATTACAGGCCTGTAAATGACACCTGCCCTGAAAACAAATCCTGGGGTCATATATCGACCAAAAAATTCAAAAGACGTCCATATTTCAAAACGACAGTTTCAAGAGGCATATTTCACGCACATTAGTGTTCTGATTCTTTTGCTTTCTTTCTTTCTTTGTTAAAAAAACGGGAATGGAAAAAGGTAACCCTCAGAAGGGGCGAAAACATCCACAAACGAATCAATGGACAAAGGTTTAATCTCCAATATATATATACAGCTCATGCAGCTTAATATTAATACAACAAACAACCCAATACAAAAATGCGCAGAAGATCTAAATAGACGTTTCTTCAAAGAAGACACAGAGATGGCCAAGACGCACATGAAAAGCTGCTCAACATCACTAATTATTAGAGAAATGCAAATCAAAACTACAATGAGGTAAGACCTCACACCTGTTAGAATCGGCATCATCAGATAATCTACAAACAACAAATTCTGGGGAGGGTGTGGAAAAAAGGAACCCTCTTCCGCTATTGGTGGGAATGTAAATTGATACAGTCACTATGGAGAACAGTATGGAGGTTCCTTTAAAAAACTAAAACGAGAATTACCATAGGATCCAGCAATCCCACTTCTGGGCATATACCCAGAGAAAACCATAAATCACAGAGACACATTCACCACAATGTTCATTGCAGCACTATTTACAATAGCCAGGTAATGGAAGCAACCTAAATGCCCACAGACAGACGAATGGATAAAGATGTGATACATATATAAAATGGAATATTACTCAGCCATAAAAAGGAATGAAATTGAGTCATTTGTAGAGAAGTTGATGGATCTAGAGACTGTCATACAGAGTGAAGTAAGTCAGAAAGAGAAAAACAAATATTGTATATTAATGCCTATATGTGGAACCTAGAAAAATGCTACAGATGAACTGGTTTGCAGAGCAGAAATAGAGACACAGAGGTAGAGAACAAACGTATCGACACAAAGTGGGGGAAGCCATGGGGTGGTGGTGGTGGGATGAGTTGGGAGATTGGGATTGACCTGTATACATGTCTATGCATAAAATAGATAACTAATAATAACCTAGTGTATAAAAAAATAAATAAAATTAAATTTCAAAATTTTTAAAAATAAAATGTAAAAATAAAACAGAAAAAAAGTTCTTCCATTCACACTGATGTAATTATAAGAATGAATTATTTCCATGCTTATATCCATAAATACATAAAAGAGGAATAAAATCTAACTTGTACCAAAAAAGATAAAAAAACTGAACCTAACAGTTATTCAGAGGAAAACACTACCAAGTCACTTGCTCCAGTGGTAAACAATTCTGAAATTGGTCAGAGGTGGGGAATCATCTCCCATAGAGCCAGCAGCCCCGCCCGCCCACGCAAGGAGCGTCCTTATTGCAAAGCTGGGGGACCGTGCCGAAGCCTCTGTGAGTAAACGTGAGCTGAGCCCCAGGCCAGCTGCTGCTGAACTGTTCCCACCCTTCCCAGGTGAAACACCTGAATATGTACAAGGGCATGAAAGCCTAGAGGAAGGGCCGTGGAGCCACACCAGCGACAGCACGCAGGCCACCTTGGTGCCTGCAGGTCAGCCAGGATGTTCCTGGCCACGGGCGCTCTTCTGGAAGCTTTCCATTGCCCTGCCTGAGATACCCATCCTGTCCCGGCCCCCACTCCTTTTTTTCCTTCCTCACCTCAGCCCGGAGAGATATTCCATTGCAAGTTATGGGTGACACATCCTCTTCTTTACAAGTGGCAGCCTGGCAACTCCTGCAGAAAGTCCAGCAGAGTCCCACTCACACCGGGCCACCCACAAAACCGTGGACCCTCACACCCTCCCACCAGCACAGCCCCGAGACTGCTGACGGGGCAGAGAATATGGAGTCAGGCACAGCTGCAGGGGCTATTGCTGCCTGGAGTGCTGTTTATATTGACCTCAACCCAGGCACACCTGGGGAGGGCTTGCCGGCAGGGTCAGGCTGCCCAGGTCAGCTAATCCTCAGCCCTCAGGGAATCACATTGCAGAAAATGGACCTCGCTAAGACAGAATATTCACCAGGAAAAGAAGCACACAATGCCATTTGCAGCACCGTAGATGAGTCTAGAGGTAATCACGTGACTTGGAGTAAGTCAGAAAGTGAAAGACACATATCATATCATATCACTTATAGGTGTTACCTATAAATTGATACCAGGGCAGATATTTCCACGGAGAAGGGCAATCACAGATTCTTTAAACAAACTTATGGTTCACCAAAGGAAAGGTGTGAGGATTGAATTCATTACGATATTGGTGTTAACAGACATATACAAACACAGTAGACATATATAATCACCAAAGACCTACGGAGTACCAAGAGAAGACTACTCAACATTCTGTCATAACGAACATGGGAAAAGGATCCCAGGAAGAACAGACATATGTATATGTGTAAAAGAACCACCTCTTGCACACCTACAACAAGCTAAACGTTGTACTCAAACTTGCTGTAATAAAAAATAAAAAAATAAATTAAAAACACGAACAAGAAGTAGTGAGACAAACTTGAGGGGCTTTCTCCTGGCACATTCCGTTCTACATTCCAATCTAGAACGCGACTTCCATTGAGGCTCTGCTGCCCTAGTAACCAGATTTGGTAAGGGAGAACTGCTGCCACCTTGTGGCCGTTTCACAAAACAGCAGCTTTAATCCCAGCGGTAATGGTCAGTGGATATTCCAAATCATTACAGGCCTGTAAATGACACCTGCCCTGAAAACAAATCCTGGGGTCATATATCGACCAAAAAATTCAAAAGACGTCCATATTTCAAAACGACAGTTTCAAGAGGCATATTTCACGCACATTAGTGTTCTGATTCTTTTGCTTTCTTTCTTTCTTTGTTAAAAAAACGGGAATGGAAAAAGGTAACCCTCAGAAGGGGCGAAAACATCCACAAACGAATCAATGGACAAAGGTTTAATCTCCAATATATATATACAGCTCATGCAGCTTAATATTAATACAACAAACAACCCAATACAAAAATGGGCAGAAGATCTAAATAGACGTTTCTTCAAAGAAGACACAGAGATGGCCAAGACGCACATGAAAAGCTGCTCAACATCACTAATTATTAGAGAAATGCAAATCAAAACTAGAATGAGGTAAGACCTCACACCTGTTAGAATCGGCATCATCAGATAATCTACAAACAACAAATTCTGGGGAGGGTGTGGAAAAAAGGAACCCTCTTCCGCTATTGGTGGGAATGTAAATTGATACAGTCACTATGGAGAACAGTATGGAGGTTCCTTTAAAAAACTAAAAAGAGAATTACCATAGGATCCAGCAATGCACTTCTGGGCATATACCCAGAGAAAACCATAAATCACAGAGACACATTCAGCACAATGTTCATTGCAGCACTATTTACAATAGCCAGGTAATGGAAGCAACCTAAATGCCCACAGACAGACGAATGGATAAAGATGTGGTACATATATAAAATGGAATATTACTCAGCCATAAAAAGGAATGAAACTGAGTCATTTGTAGAGAAGTTGATGGATCTAGAGACTGTCATACAGAGTGAAGTAAGTCAGAAAGAGAAAAACAAATATTGTATATTAATGCCTATATGTGGAACCTAGAAAAATGCTACAGATGAACTGGTTTGCAGGGCAGAAATAGAGACACAGAGGTAGAGAACAAACGTATCGACACAAAGTGGGGGAAGCCATGGGGTGGTGGTGGTGGGATGAGTTGGGAGATTGGGATTGACCTGTATACATGTCTATGCATAAAATAGATAACTAATAATAACCTAGTGTATAAAAAAATAAATAAAATTAAATTTCAAAATTTTTAAAAATAAAATGTAAAAATAAAACAGAAAAAAAGTTCTTCCATTCACACTGATGTAATTATAAGAATGAATTATTTCCATGCTTATATCCATAAATACATAAAAGAGGAATAAAATCTAACTTGTACCAAAAAAGATAAAAAAAACTGAACCTAACAGTTATTCAGAGGAAAACACTACCAAGGCACTTGCTCCAGTGGTAAACATTTCTGAAATTGGTCAGAGGTGGGGAATCATCTCCCATACAGCCAGCAGCCCCGCCCGCCCACGCAAGGAGCGTCCTTATTGCAAAGCTGGGGGACCGTGCCGAGGCCTCTGTGAGTAAACGTGAGCTGAGCCCCAGGCCAGCTGCTGCTGAACTGTTCCCACCCTTCCCAGGTGAAACACCTGAATATGTACAAGGGCATGAAAGCCTAGAGGAAGGGCCGTGGAGCCACACCAGCGACAGCACGCAGGCCACCTTGGTGCCTGCAGGTCAGCCAGGATGTTCCTGGCCACGGGCGCTCTTCTGGAAGCTTTCCATTGCCCTGCCTGAGATACCCCTCCTGTCCCGGCCCCCACTCCTTTTTTTCCTTCCTCACCTCAGCCCGGAGAGATATTCCATTGCAAGTTATGGGTGACACATTCTCTTCTTTACAAGTGGCAGCCTGGCAACTCCTGCAGAAAGTCCAGCAGAGTCCCACTCACACCGGGCCACCCACAAAGCCGTGGACCCTCACACCCTCCCACCATCACAGCCCCGAGACTGCTGACGGGGCAGAGAATATGGAGTCAGGCACAGCTGCAGGGGCTATTGCTGCCTGGAGTGCTGTTTATATTGTCATCAACCCAAGCACACCTGGGGAGGGCTTGCCGGCAGGGTCAGGCTGCCCAGGTCAGCTAATCCTCAGCCCTCAGGGAATCACATTGCAGAAAATGGACCTCGCTAAGACAGAATATTCACCAGGAAAAGAAGCACACAATGCCATTTGCAGCACCGTAGATGAGTCTAGAGGTAATCACGTGACTTGGAGTAAGTCAGAAAGTGAAAGACACATATCATATCATATCACTTATAGGTGTTACCTATAAATTGATACCAGGGCAGATATTTCCACGGAGAAGGGCAATCACAGATTCATTAAACAAACTTATGGTTCACCAAAGGAAAGGTGTGAGGATTGAATTCATTACGATATTGGGGTTAACAGACATATACAAACACAGTAGACATATATAATCACCAAAGACCTACGGAGTACCAAGAGAAGACTACTCAACATTCTGTCATAACGTACATGGGAAAAGGATCCCAGGAAGAACAGACATATGTATATGTGTAAAAGAACCACCTCTTGCACACCTACAACAAGCTAAACGTTGTACTCAAACTTGCTGTAATAAAAAATAAAAAATTAAATTAAAAACACGAACAAGAAGTAGTGAGACAAACTTGAGGGGCTTTCTCCTGGCTCATTCCGTTCTACATTCCAATCTAGAACGCGACTTCCATTGAGGCTCTGCTGCCCTAGTAACCAGATTTGGTAAGGGAGAACTGCTGCCACCTTGTGGCCGTTTCACACAACAGCAGCTTTAATCCCAGCGCTAATGGTCAGTGGATATTCCAAATCATTACAGGCCTGTAAATGACACCTGCCCTGAAAACAAATCCTGGGGTCATATATCGACCAAAAAATTCAAAAGACGTCCATATTTCAAAACGACAGTTTCAAGAGGCATATTTCACGCACATTAGTGTTCTGATTCTTTTGCTTTCTTTCTTTCTTTGTTAAAAAAACGGGAATGGAAAAAGGTAACCCTCAGAAGGGGCGAAAACATCCACAAACGAATCAATGGACAAAGGTTTAATCTCCAATATATATATACAGCTCATGCAGCTTAATATTAATACAACAAACAACCCAATACAAAAATGCGCAGAAGATCTAAATAGACGTTTCTTCAAAGAAGACACAGAGATGGCCATGACGCACATGAAAAGCTGCTCAACATCACTAATTATTAGAGAAATGCAAATCAAAACTACAATGAGGTAAGACCTCACACCTGTTAGAATCGGCATCATCAGATAATCTACAAACAACAAATTCTGGGGAGGGTGTGGACAAAAGGAACCCTCTTCCGCTATTGGTGGGAATGTAAATTGATACAGTCACTATGGAGAACAGTATGGAGGTTCCTTTAAAAAACTAAAAAGAGAATTACCATAGGATCCAGCAATCCCACTTCTGGGCATATACCCAGAGAAAACCATAAATCACAGAGACACATTCACCACAATGTTCATTGCAGCACTATTTACAATAGCCAGGTAATGGAAGCAACCTAAATGCCCACAGACAGACGAATGGATAAAGATGTGGTACATATATAAAATGGAATATTACTCAGCCATAAAAAGGAATGAAACTGAGTCATTTGTAGAGAAGTTGATGGATCTAGAGACTGTCATACAGAGTGAAGTAAGTCAGAAAGAGAAAAACAAATATTGTATATTAATGCCTATATGTGGAACCTAGAAAAATGCTACAGATGAACTGGATTGCAGGGCAGAAATAGAGACACAGAGGTAGAGAACAAACGTATCGACACAAAGTGGGGGAAGCCAAGGGGTGGTGGTGGTGGGATGAGTTGGGAGATGGGGATTGACCTGTATACATGTCTATGCATAAAATAGATAACTAATAATAACCTAGTGTATAAAAAAATAAATAAAATTAAATTTCAAAATTTTTAAAAATAAAATGTAAAAATAAAACAGAAAAAAAGTTCTTCCATTCACTCTGATGTATTTATAAGAATGAATTATTTCCATGCTTATATCTATAAATACATAAAAGAGGAATAAAATCTAAATTCAACCAAAAAAGAAAAAAAAATGAACCTAACAGTTATACAGAGGAAAACACTACCAAGGCACTTGCTCCAGGGGTAAACAATTCTGAAATTGGTCAGAGGTGGGGAATCATCTCCCATACAGCCAGCAGCCCCACCCGCCCACGCAAGGAGCGTCCTTATTGCAAAGCTGGGGGACCGTGCCGAGGCCTCTGTGAGTAAACGTGAGCTGAGCCCCAGGCCAGCTGCTGCTGAACTGTTCCCACCCTTCCCAGGTGAAACACCTGAATATGTACAAGGGCTTGAAAGCCTAGAGGAAGGGCCGTGGAGCCACACCAGCGAAAGCACGCAGGCCAACTTGGTACCTGCAGGTCAGCCAGGATGGTCCTGGCCACGGGCGCTCTTCTGGAAGTTTTCCATTGCCCTGCCTGAGATACCCCTCCTGTCCCGGCCCCCACTCCTTTTTTTCCTTACTCACCTCAGCCCGGAGAGATACTCCAGTGGAAGTTATGGGAGACACATCCTCTTCTTTACAGGTGGCAGACTGGCAACTCCTGCAGAAAGTCCAGCAGAGCCCCACTCACACCGGGCCACCCACAAAGCCTTGGACCCTCACACCCTCCCACCAGCACAGCCCCGAGACTGCTGCCGGGGCAGAGAATATGGAGTCAGGCACAGCTGCAGGGGCTATTGCTGCCTGGAGTGCTGTTTATATTGACCTCAACCCAGGCACACCTGGGGAGGGCTTGCCGGCAGGGTCAGGCTGCCCAGCTCAGCTAATCCTCAGCCCTCAGGGAATCACACTGCAGAAAATGGACCTCGCTAAGACAGAATATTAGCCAAGGAAAAAAAGCACACAATGCCATTTGCAGCACCGTAGATGAGTCTAGAGGTAATCACGTAACTTGGAGTAAGTCAGAAAGTGAAAGACACATATCATATCATATCACTTATAGGTGTTACCTATAAATTGATACCAGGGCAGATATTTCCACGGAGAAAGGCAATCACAGATTCATTAAACAAACTTATGGTTCACCAAAGGAAAGGTGAGAGGATTGAATTCATTACGATATTGGGGTTAACAGACATATACAAACACAGTAGACGTATATAATCACCAAAGACCTACGGAGTACCAAGAGAAGACTACTCAACATTCTGTCATAACGAACATGGGAAAAGGATCCCAGGAAGAACAGACATATGCATATGTGTAAAAGAACCACCTCTTGCACACCTACAACAAGCTAAACGTTGTACTCAAACTTGCTGTAATAAAAATAGAAAATTAAATTAAAAACACGAACAAGAATTAGTGAGAAAAACATGAGGGGCTTTCTCCTGGTACATTCCGTTCTACATTCCAATCTAGAACGCGACTTCCATTGAGGCTCTGCTGCCCTAGCAACCAGATTTGGTAAGGGAGAACTGCTGCCACCTTGTGGCCGTTTCACACAACAGCAGCTTTAATCCCAGCGCTTATGGTCAGTGGATATTACAAATCATTACAGGCCTGTAAATGACACCTGCCCTGAAAACAAATCCTGGGGTCATATATCGACCAAAAAATTCAAAAGACGTCCATATTTCAAAACGACAGTTTCAAGAGGCATATTTCACGCACATTAGTGTTCTGATTCTTTTGCTTTCTTTCTTTCTTTGTTAAAAAAACGGGAATGGAAAAAGGTAACCCTCAGAAGGGGCGAAAACGCTCAAAAACGAATCAATGGACAAAGGTTTAAACTCCAGTATATATATACAGCTCATGCAGCTTAATATTAATACAACAAACAACCCAATACAAAAATGGGCAGAAGATCTAAATAGACGTTTCTTCAAAGAAGACACAGAGATGGCCAAGACGCACATGAAAAGCTGCTCAACATCACTAATTATTAGAGAAATGCAAATCAAAACTACAATGAGGTAAGACCTCACACCTGTTAGAATCGGCATCATCAGATAATCTACAAACAACAAATACTGGGGAGGGTGTGGACAAAAGGACCCCTCTTCCGCTATTGGTGGGAATGTAAATTGATACAGTCACTATGGAGAACAGTATGGAGGTTCCTTTAAAAAACTAAAAACAGAATTACAATAGGATCCAGCAATCCCACTTCTTGGCATATACCGAGAGAAAACCATAAATCACAGAGACACATTCACCAAAATGTTCATTGCAGCACTATTTACAATAGCCAGGTAATGGAAGCAACCTAAATGCCCACAGACAGACGAATGGATAAAGATGTGGTACATATATAAAATGGAATATTACTCAGCCATAAAAAGGAATGAAACTGGGTCATTTGTAGAGAAGTTGATGGATCTAGAGACTGTCATACAGAGTGAAGTAAGTCAGAAAGAGAAAAACAAATATTGTATATTAATGCCTATATGTGGAACCTAGAAAAATGCTACAGATGAACTGGTTTGCAGGGCAGAAATAGAGACACAGAGGTAGAGAACAAATGTATGGACACAAAGTGGGGGAAGCCATGGGGTGGTGGTGGTGGGATGAGTTGGGAGATTGGGATTGACCTGTATACATGTCTATGCATAAAATAGATAACTAATAATAACCTACTGTATAAAAAAAAAATAAAATTAAATTTCAAAAATTTTGAAAATAAAATGTAAAAATAAAACAGAAAAAATGTTCTTCCATTCACACTGATGTAATTATAAGAATGAATTATTTCCATGCTTATATCCATAAATACATAAAAGAGGAATAAAATCTAACTTGTACCAAAAAAGATAAAAAAAAACTGAATCTAACAGTTATTCAGAGGAAAACACTACCAAGGCACTTGCTCCAGTGGTAAACAATTCTGAAATTGGTCAGAGGTGGGGAATCATCTCCCATAGAGCCAGCAGCCCCGCCCGCCCACGCAAGGAGCGTCCTTATTGCAAAGCTGGGGGACCGTGCCGAGGCCTCTGTGAGTAAACGTGAGCTGAGCCCCAGGCCAGCTGCTGCTGAACTGTTCCCACCCTTCCCAGGTGAAACACCTGAATATGTACAAGGGCATGAAAGCCTAGAGGAAGGGCCGTGGAGCCACACCAGCGAAAGCACGCAGGCCAACTTGGTACCTGCAGGTCAGCCAGGATGTTCCTGGCCACGGGCGCTCTTCTGGAAGTTTTCCATTGCCCTGCCTGAGATACCCCTCCTGTCCCGGCCCCCACTCCTTTTTTTCCTTACTCACCTCAGCCCGGAGATATACTCCAGTGGAAGTTATGGGTGACAAATCATCTTCTTTACAGGTGGCAGACTGGCAACTCCTGCAGAAAGTCCAGCAGAGGCCCACTCACACCGGGCCACCCACAAAGCCTTGGACCCTCACACCCTCCCACCAGCACAGCCCCGAGACTGATGCCGGGGCAGAGAATATGGAGTCAGGCACAGCTGCAGGGGCTATTGCTGCCTGGAGTGCTGTTTATATTGACCTCAACCCAGGCACACCTGGGGAGGGCTTGCCGGCAGGGTCAGGCTGCCCAGGTCAGCTAATCCTCAGCCCTCAGGGAATCACATTGCAGAAAATGGACCTCGCTAAGACAGAATATTCGACATGAAAAGAAGCACACAATGCCATTTGCAGCACCATAGATGAGTCTAGAGGTAATCACGTGACTTTGAGTAAGTCAGAAAGTGAAAGACACATATCATATCATATCACTTATAGGTGTTACCTATAAATTGATACCAGGGCAGATATTTCCACGGAGAAGGGCAATCACAGATTCATTAAACAAACTTATGGTTCACCAAAGGAAAGGTGTGAGGATTGAATTCATTACGATATTGGGGTTAACAGACATATACAAACACAGTAGACATATATAATCACCAAAGACCTACGGAGAACCAAGAGAAGACTACTCAACATTCTGTCATAACGTACATGGGAAAAGGATCCCAGGAAGAACAGACATATGTATATGTGTAAAAGAACCACCTCTTGCACACCTACAACAAGCTAAACGTTGTACTCAAACTTGCTGTAATAAAAAATAAAAAATTAAATTAAAAACACGAACAAGAAGTAGTGAGACAAACTTGAGGGGCTTTCTCCTGGCACATTCCGTTCTACATTCCAATCTAGAACGCGACTTCCATTGAGGCTCTGCTGCCCTAGTAACCAGATTTGGTAAGGGAGAACTGCTGCCACCTTGTGGCCGTTTCACACAACAGCAGCTTTAATCCCAGCGCTAATGGTCAGTGGATATTCCAAATCATTACAGGCCTGTAAATGACACCTGCCCTGAAAACAAAACCTGGGGTCATATATCGACCAAAAAATTCAAAAGACGTCCATATTTCAAAACGACAGTTTCAAGAGGCATATTTCACGCACATTAGTGTTCTGATTCTTTTGCTTTCTTTCTTTCTTTGTTAAAAAAACGGGAATGGAAAAAGGTAACCCTCAGAGGGGGCGAAAACGTTCACAAACGAATCAATGGATAAAGGTTTAATCTCCAATATATATATACAGCTCATGCAGCTTAATATTAATAAAACAAACAACCCAATAGAAAAATGGGCAGAAGATCTAAAGAGACGTTTCTTCAAAGAAGACACAGAGATGGCCAAGACGCACATGAAAAGCTGCTCAACATCACTAATTATTAGAGAAATGCAAATCAAAACTACAATGAGGTAAGACCTCACACCTGTTAGAATCGGCATCAACAGATAATCTACAAACAAATTCTGGGAAGGGTGTGGACAAAAGGAACCCTCTTCCGCTATTGGTGGGAATGTAAATTGATACACTCACTATGGAGAACAGTATGGAGGTTCCTTTAAAAAAGTAAAAAGAGAATTACCATAGGATACAGCAATCCCACTTCTGGGCATATACCCAGAGAAAACCATAAATCACAAAGACACATTCACCATAATGTTCATTGCAGCACTATTTACAATAGCCAGGTAATGGAAGCAACCTAAATGCCCACAGACAGACGAATGGATAATGATGTGGTACATATATAAAATGGAATATTACTCAGCCATAAAAAGGAATGAAACTGGGTCATTTGTAGAGAAGTTGATGGATCTAGAGACTGTCATACAGAGTGAAGTAAGTCAGAAAGAGAAAAACAAATATTGTATATTAATGCCTATATGTGGAACCTAGAAAAATGCTACAGATGAACTGGTTTGCAGGGAAGAAATAGAGACACAGAGGTAGAGAACAAACGTATCGACACAAAGTGGGGGAAGCCAAGGGGTGGTGGTGGTGGGATGAGTTGGGAGATTGGGATTGACCTGTATACATGTCTATGCATAAAATAGATAACTAATAATAACCTAGTGTATAAAAAAATAAATAAAATTAAATTTCAAAATTTTTAAAAATAAAATGTAAAAATAAAACTGAAAAAAAGTTCTTCCATTCACACTGATGTATTTATAAGTATGAATTATTTCCATGCTTATATCTATAAATACATAAAAGAGGAATAAAATCTAACTTCAACCAAAAAAGAAAAAAAAAACTGAACCTAACAGTTATACAGAGGAAAACACTACCAAGGCACTTGCTCCAGGGGTAAACAATTCTGAAATTGGTCAGAAGTGGGGAATCATCTACCATACAGCCAGCAGCCCCGCCCGCCGACGCAAGGAGCGTCCTTATTGCAAAGCTGGGGGACCGTGCCGAGGCCTCTGTGAGTAAACGTGAGCTGAGCCCCAGGCCAGCTGCTGCTGAACTGTTCCCACCCTTCCCAGGTGAAACACCTGAATATGTACAAGGGCATGAAAGCCTAGAGGAAGGGCCGTGGAGCCACACCAGCGAAAGCACGCAGGCCAACTTGGTACCTGCAGGTCAGCCAGGATGTTCCTGGCCACGGGCGCTCTTCTGGAAGTTTTCCATTGCCCTGCCTGAGATACCCCTCCTGTCCCGGCCCCCACTCCTGTTTTTCCTTACTCACCTCAGCCCGGAGAGATACTCCAGTGGAAGTTATGGGTGACACATCCTCTTCTTTAGAGGTGGCAGCCTGGCAACTCCTGCAGAAAGTCCAGCAGAGCCCCACTCACACCGGGCCACCCACAAAGCCTTGGACCCTCACACCCTCCCACCAGCACAGCCCCGAGACTGCTGCCGGGGCAG
The DNA here is from genome assembly GCF_964165515.1 of Mesoplodon bidens. Lineage (NCBI taxonomy): Eukaryota > Metazoa > Chordata > Mammalia > Artiodactyla > Ziphiidae > Mesoplodon > Mesoplodon bidens. The sequence goes on along the minus strand of NW_027672042.1, from coordinate 30,184 downwards.
AGAATATGGAGTCAGGCACAGCTGCAGGGGCTATTGCTGCCTGGAGTGCTGTTTATATTGACCTCAACCCAGGCACACCTGGGGAGGGCTTGCCGGCAGGGTCAGGCTGCCCAGGTCAGCTAATCCTCAGCCCTCAGGGAATCACATTGCAGAAAATGGACCTCGCTAAGACAGAATATTCGCCAAGGAAAAGAAGAACACAATGCCATTTGCAGCACCGTAGATGTGTCTAGAGGTAATCACGTGACTTGGAGTAAGTCAGAAAGTGAAAGACACATATCATATCATATCACTTATAGGTGTTACCTATAAATTGATACCAGGGCAGATATTTCCACGGAGAAAGGCAATCACAGATTCATTAAACAAACTTATGGTTCACCAAAGGAAAGGTGAGAGGATTGAATTCATTACGATATTGGGGTTAACAGACATATACAAATACAGTAGACGTATATAATCACCAAAGACCTACGGAGTAGCAAGAGAAGACTACTCATCATTCTGATATAACGAACATGGGAAAAGAATCCCAGGAAGAACAGACATATGTATATGTGTAAAAGAACCACCTCTTGCACACCTACAACAAGCTAAACGTTGTACTCAAACTTGCTGTAATAAAAATAAAATATTAAATTAAAAACACGAACAAGAATTAGTGAGAAAAACTTGAGGGGCTTTCTCCTGGTACATTCCGTTCTACATTCCAATCTAGAACGCGACTTCCATTGAGGCTCTGCTGCCCTAGTAACCAGATTTGGTAAGGGAGAACTGCTGCCACCTTGTGGCCGTTTCACACAACAGCAGCTTTAATCCCAGCGCTAATGGTCAGTGGATATTCCAAATCATTACAGGCCTGTAAATGACACCTGCCCTGAAAACAAATCCTGGGGTCATATATCGACCAAAAAATTCAAAAGACGTCCATATTTCAAAACGACAGTTTCAAGAGGCATATTTCACGCACATTAGTGTTCTGATTCTTTTGCTTTCTTTCTTTCTTTGTTAAAAAAACGGGAATGGAAAAAGGTAACCCTCAGAAGGGGCGAAAACGTCCACAAACGAATCAATGGACAAAGGTTTAATCTCCAATATATATATACAGCTCATGCAGCTTAATATTAATACAACAAACAACCCAATACAAAAATCCGCAGAAGATCTAAATAGACGTTTCTTCAAAGAAGACACAGAGATGGCCAAGACGCACATGAAAAGCTGCTCAACATCACTAATTATTAGAGAAATGCAAATCAAAACTACAATGAGGTAAGACCTCACACCTTTTAGAATCGGCATCATCAGATAATTTACAAACAACAAATTCTGGGGAGGGTGTGGACAAAAGGAACCCTCTTCCGTATTGGTGGGAATGTAAATTGATACAGTCACTATGGAGAACAGTATGGAGGTTCCTTTAAAAAACTAAAAAGAGAATTACCATAGGATCCAGCAATCCCACTTCTGGGCATATACCCAGAGAAAACCATAAATCACAGAGACACATTCACCACAATGTTCATTGCAGCACTATTTACAATAGCCAGGTAATGGAAGCAACCTAAATGCCCACAGACAGACGAATGGATAAAGATGTGGTACATATATAAAATGGAATATTACTCAGCCATAAAAAGGAATGAAACTGGGTCATTTGTAGAGAAGTTGATGGATCTAGAGACTGTCATACAGAGTGAAGTAAGTCAGAAAGAGAAAAACAAATATTGTATATTAATGCCTATATGTGGAACCTAGAAAAATGCTACAGATGAACTGGTTTGCAAGGCAGAAATAGAGACACAGAGGTAGAGAACAAACGTATCGACACAAAGTGGGGGAAGCCATGGGGTGGTGGTGGTGGGATGAGTTGGGAGATTGGGATTGACCTGTATACATGTCTATGCATAAAATAGATATCTAATAATAACCTAGTGTATAAAAAAATAAATAAAATTAAATTTCAAAATTTTTAAAAATAAAATGTAAAAATAAAACAGAAATAAAGTTCTTCCATTCACACTGATGTATTTATAAGAATGAATTATTTCCATGCTTATATCTATAAATACATAAAAGAGGAATAAAATCTAACTTGAAGCAAAAAAGAAAAAAAAAACTGAACCTAACAGTTATACAGAGGAAAACACTACCAAGGCACTTGCTCCAGTGGTAAACAATTCTGAAATTGGTCAGAGGTGGGGAATCATCTCCCATAGAGCCAGCAGCCCCACCCGCCCACGCAAGGAGCATCCTTATTGCAAAGCTGGGGGACCGTGCCGAGGCCTCTGTGAGTAAACGTGAGCTGAGCCCCAGGCCAGCTGCTGCTGAACTGTTCCCACCCTTCCCAGGTGAAACACCTGAATATGTACAAGGGCTTGAAAGCCTAGAGGAAGGGCCATGGAGCCACACCAGCGACAGCACGCAGGCCAACTTGGTGCCTGCAGGTCAGCCAGGATGGCCCTGGCCACGGGCGCTCTTCTGGAAGCTTTCCATTGCCCTGCCTGAGATACCCCTCCTGTCCCGGCCCCCACTCCTTTTTTTCCTTCCTCACCTCAGCCCGGAGAGATATTCCAGTGGAAGTTATGGGTGACACATCGTCTTCTTTACAGGTGGCAGCCTGGCAACTCCTGCAGAAAGTCCAGCAGAGCCCCACTCACACCGGGCCACCCACAAAGCCGTGGACCCTCACACCCTCCCACCAGCACAGCCCCGAGACTGCTGACGGGGCAGAGAATATGGAGTCAGGCACAGCTGCAGGGGCTATTGCTGCCTGGAGTGCTGTTTATATTGACCTCAACCCAGGCACACCTGGGGAGGGCTTGCCGGCAGGGTCAGGCTGCCCAGGTCAGCTAATCCTCAGCCCTCAGGGAATCACATTGCAAAAAATGGACCTCGCTAAGACTGAATATTTGCCAAGGAAAAGAAGCACACAATGCCATTTGCAGCACCGTAGATGAGTCTAGAGGTAATCACGTGACTTGGAGTAAGTCAGAAAGTGAAAGACACATATCATATCATATCACTTATAGGTGTTACCTATAAATTGATACCAGGGCAGATATTTCCACGGAGAAGGGCAATCACAGATTCATTAAACAAACTTATGGTTCACCAAAGGAAAGGTGTGAGGATTGAATTCATTACGATATTGGGGTTAACAGACATATACAAACACAGTAGACATATATAATCACCAAAGACCTACGGAGTACCAAGAGAAGACTACTCAACATTCTGTCATAACGTACATGGGAAAAGGATCCCAGGAAGAACAGACATATGTATATGTGTAAAAGAACCACCTCTTGCACACCTACAACAAGCTAAACGTTGTACTCAAACTTGCTGTAATAAAAAATAAAAAATTAAATTAAAAACACGAACAAGAAGTAGTGAGACAAACTGGAGGGGCTTTCTCCTGGCACATTCCGTTCTAAATTCCAATCTAGGACGCGAATTCCATTGAGGCTCTGCTGCCTAGTAACCAGATTTGGTAAGGGAGAACTGCTGCCACCTTGTGGCCGTTTCACACAACAGCAGCTTTAATCCCAGCGCTAATGGTCAGTGGATATTCCAAATCATTACAGGCCTGTAAATGACACCTGCCCTGAAAACAAATCCTGGGGTCATATATCGACCAAAAAATTCAAAAGACGTCCATATTTCAAAACGACAGTTGCAAGAGGCATATTTCACGCACATTAGTGTTCTGATTCTTTTGCTTTCTTTCTTTCTTTGTTAAAAAAACGGGAATGGAAAAAGGTAACCCTCAGAAGGGGCGAAAACGTCCACAAACGAATCAATGGACAAAGGTTTAATCTCCAATATATATATAGAGCTCATGCAGCTTAATATTAATACAACAAACAACCCAATACAAAAATGCGCAGAAGATCTAAATAGACGTTTCTTCAAAGAAGACACAGAGATGGCCAAGACGCACATGAAAAGCTGCTCAACATCACTAATTATTAGAGAAATGCAAATCAAAACTACAATGAGGTAAGACCTCACACCTGTTAGAATCGGCATCATCAGATAATCTACAAACAACAAATTCTGGGGAGGGTGTGGACAAAGGAACCCTCTTCCGCTATTGGTGGGAATGTAAATTCATACAGTCACTATTGGGAACAGTATGGAGGTTCCTTTAAAAAACTAAAAACAGAATTACCATAGGATCCAGCAATCCCACTGCTGGGCATATACCCAGAGAAAACCATAAATCACAAAGACACATTCACCACAATGTTCATTGCAGCACTATTTACAATAGCCAGGTAATGGAAGCAACCTAAATGCCCACAGACAGACGAATGGATAAAGATGTGGTACATATATAAAATGGAATATTACTCAGCCATAAAAAGGAATGAAACTGGGTCATTTGTAGAGAAGTTGATGGATCTAGAGACTGTCATAGAGTGAAGTAAGTCAGAAAGAGAAAAACAAATATTGTATATTAATGCCTATATGTGGAACCTAGAAAAATGGTACAGATGAACAGGTTTGTAGGGCAGAAATAGAGACACAGAGGTAGAGAACAAACGTATCGACACAAAGTGGGGGAAGCCATGGGGTGGTGGTGGTGGGATGAGTTGGGAGATTGGGATTGACCTGTATACATGTCTATGCATAAAATAGATAACTAATAATAACCTACTGTATAAAAAAAATAAATAAAATTAAATTTCAAATATTTTAAATATAAAATGTAAAAATAAAACAGAAAAAATGTTCTTCCATTCACACTGATGTATTTATAAGAATGAATTATTTCCATGCTTATATCTATAAATACATAAAAGAGGAATAAAATCTAACTTGAACCAAAAAAGAAAAAAAAACTGAACCTAACATTTATACACAGGAAAACACTACCAAGGCACTTGCTCCAGGGGTAAACAATTCTGAAATTGGTCAGAGGTGGGGAATCATCTCCCATAGAGCCAGCAGCCCCGCCCACCCACGCAAGGAGCGTCCTTATTGCAAAGCTGGGGGACCATGCCGAGGCCTCTGTGAGTAAACGTGAGCTAAGCCCCAGGCCAGCTGCTGCTGAACTGTTCCCACCCTTCCCAGGTGAAACACCTGAATATGTACAAGGGCTTGAAAGCCTAGAGGAAGGGCCGTGGAGCCACACCAGCGAAAGCACGCAGGCCAACTTGGTGCCTGCAGGTCAGCCAGGATGGTCCTGGCCACGGGCGCTCTTCTGGAATCTTTCCATTGCCCTGCCTGAGATACCCCTCCTGTCCCGGCCCCCACTCCTTTTTTTCCTTCCTCACCTCAGCCCGGAGAGACATTCCAGTGGAAGTTATGGGTGACACATCCTCTTCTTTACAGGTGGCAGCCTGGCAACTCCTGCCGAAAGTCCAGCAGAGCCCCACTCACACCGGGCCACCAACAAAGCCGTGGACCCTCACACCCTCCCACCAGCACAGACCCGAGACTGCTGACGGGGCAGAGAATATGGAGTCAGGCACAGCTGCAGGGGCTATTGCTGCCTGGAGTGCTGTTTATATTGAACTCAACCCAGGCACACCTGGGGAGGGCTTGCCGGCAGGGTCAGGCTGCCCAGGTCAGCTAATCCTCAGCCCTCAGGGAATCACATTGCAGAAAATGGACCTCGCTAAGACAGAATATTCGCCAAGGAAAAGAAGCACACAATGCGATTTGCAGCACCGTAGATGAGTCTAGAGGTAATCACGTGACTTGGAGTAAGTCAGAAAGTGAAAGACACATATCATATCATATCACTTATAGGTGTTACCTATAAATTGATACCAGGGCAGATATTTCCACGGAGAAGGGCAATCACAGATTCATTAAACAAACTTATGGTTCACCAAAGGAAAGGTGTGAGGATTGAATTCATTATGATATTGGGGTTAACAGACATATACAAACACAGTAGACGTATATAATCACCAAAGACCTACGGAGTACCAAGAGAAGACTACTCAACATTCTGTCATAACGTACATGGGAAAAGGATCCCAGGAAGAACAGACATATGTATATGTGTAAAAGAACCACCTCTTGCACACCTACAACAAGCTAAACGTTGTACTCAAACTTGCTGTAATAAAAAATAAAAAATTAAATTAAAAACACGAACAAGAATTAGTGAGAAAAACTTGAGGGGCTTTCTCCTTGTACAGTCCGTTCTACATTCCAATCTATAACGCGACTTCCATTGAGTCTCTGCTGCCCTAGTAACCAGATTTGGTAAGGGAGAACTGCTGCCACCTTGTGGCCATTTCACAGAACAGCAGCTTTAATCCCAGCGCTAATGGTCAGTGGATATTCCAAATCATTACAGGCCTGTAAATGACACCTGCCCTGAAAACAAATCCTGGGGTCATATATCGACCAAAAAATTCAAAAGACGTCCATATTTCAAAACGACAGTTTCAAGAGGCATATTTCATGCACATTAGTGTTCTGCTTCTTTTGATTTCTTTCTTTCTTTGTTAAAAAAACGGGAATGGAAAAAGGCAACCTTCAGAATGGGCGCAAACTTTCACAAACGAATCAATGGACAAAGGTTTAATCTCCAATATATATAAACAGCTCATGCAGCTTAATATTAATAAAACAAACAACCCAATACAAAAATGGGCAGAAGATCTAAATAGACGTTTCTTCAAAGAAGACACAGAGATGGCCAAGACGCACATGAAAAGCTGCTCAACATCACTAATTATTAGAGAAATGCAAATCAAAACTACAATGAGGTAAGACCTCACACCTGTTAGAATCGGCATCATCAGATAATCTACAAACAACAAATTCTGGGGAGGGTGTGGACAAAAGGAACCCTCTTCCGCTATTGGTGGGAATGTAAATTGATACAGTCACTATGGAGAACAGTATGGAGATTCCTTTAAAAAACTAAAAATAGAATTACCATAGGATCCAGCAATGCCACTTCTGGGCATATACCCAGAGAAAACCATAAATCAGAGACACATTCACCACAATGTTCATTGCAGCACTATTTACAATAGTCAGGTAATGGAAGCAAACTAAATGCCCACAGACAGACGAATGGATAAAGATGTGGTACATATATAAAATGGAATATTACTCAGCCATAAAAAGGAATGAAACTGAGTCATTTGTAGAGAAGTTGATGGATCTAGAGACTGTCATACAGAGTGAAGTAAGTCAGAAAGAGAAAAACAAATATTGTATATTAATGCCTATATGTGGAACCTAGAAAAATGCTACAGATGAACTGGTTTGCAGGGCAGAAATAGAGACACAGAGGTAGAGAACAAACGTATGGACACAAAGTGGGGGAAGCCATGGGGTGGTGGTGGTGGGATGAGTTGGGAGATTGGGATTGACCTGTATACATGTCTATGCATAAAATAGATAACTAATACTAACCTACTGTATAAAAAAAATAAATAAATAAAATTAAATTTCAAAAATTTTAAAAATAAATGTAAAAATAAAACAGAAAAAATGTTCTTCCATTCACACTGATGTATTTATAAGAATGAATTATTTCCATGCTTATATCTATAAATACATAAAAGAGGAATAAAATCTAACTTGAACCAAAAAAGAAAAAAAAAACTGAACCAAACAGTTATACAAAGTAAAACACTACCAAGGCACTTGCTCCAGTGGTAAACAATTCTGAAATTGGTCAGAGGTGGGGAATCATCTCCAATACAGCCAGCAGCCCCACCCGCCCACGCAAGGAGCGTCCTTATTGCAAAGCTGGGGGACCGTGCCGAGGCCTCTGTTAGTAAACGTGAGCTGAGCCCCAGGCCAGCTGCTGCTGAACTGTTCCCACCCTTCCCAGGTGAAACACCTGAATATGTACAAGGGCTTGAAAGCCTAGAGGAAGGGCCGTGGAGCCACACCAGTGAAAGCACGCAGGCCAACTTGGTGCCTGCAGGTCAGCCAGGATGGTCCTGGCCACGGGCGCTCTTCTGGAAGCTTTCCATTGCCCTACCTGAGATACCCCTCCTGTCCCGGCCCCCACTCCTTTTTTTCCTTCCTCACCTCAGCCCGGAGAGATACTCCAGTGGAAGTTATGGGTGACACATCCTCTTCTTTACAGGTGGCAGCCTGGCAACTCCTGCAGAAAGTCCAGCAGAGCCCCACTCACACCGGGCCACCCACAAAGCCGTGGACCTTCACACCCTCCCACCAGCACAGCCCCGAGACTGCTGACGGGGCAGAGAATATGGAGTCAGGCACAGCTGCAGGGGCTATTGCTGCCTGGAGTGCTGTTTATATTGACCTCAACCCAGGCACACCTGGGGAGGGCTTGCCGGCAGGGTCAGGCTGCCCAGGTCAGCTAATCATCAGCCCTCAGGGAATCACATTGCAGAAAATGGACCTCGCTAAGACAGAATATTCGCCAAGGAAAAGAAGAACACAATGCCATTTGCAGCACCGTAGATGAGTCTAGAGGTAATCACGTGACTTGGAGTAAGTCAGAAAGTGAAAGACACATATCATATCATATCACTTATAGGTGTTACCTATAAATTGATACCAGGGCAGATATTTCCACGGAGAAGGGCAATCACAGATTCATTAAACAAACTTATGGTTCACCAAAGGAAAGGTGTGAGGATTGAATTCATTACGATATTGGGGTTAACAGACATATACAAACACAGTAGACGTATATATTCACCAAAGACCTACGGAGTACCAAGAGAAGACTACTCAACATTCTGTCATAACGAACATGGGAAAAGGATCCCAGGAAGAACAGACATATGTATATGTGTAAAAGAACCACCTCTTGCACACCTACAACAAGCTAAACGTTGTACTCAAACTTGCTGTAATAAAAAATAAAAAATTAAATTAAAAACACGAACAAGAAGTAGTGAGACAAACTTGAGGGGCTTTCTCCTGGCACATTCCGTTCTACATTCCAATCTAGAACGCGACTTCCATTGAGGCTCTGCTGCCCTAGTAACCAGATTTGGTAAGGGAGAACTGCTGCCACCTTGTGGCCGTTTCACACAACAGCAGCTTTAATCCCAGCGCTAATGGTCAGTGGATATTCCAAATCATTACAGGCCTGTAAATGACACCTGCCCTGAAAACAAAACCTGGGGTCATATATCGACCAAAAAATTCAAAAGACGTCCATATTTCAAAACGACAGTTTCAAGAGGCATATTTCACGCACATTAGTGTTCTGATTCTTTTGCTTTCTTTCTTTCTTTGTTAAAAAAACGGGAATGGAAAAAGGTAACCCTCAGAGGGGGCGAAAACGTTCACAAACGAATCAATGGATAAAGGTTTAATCTCCAATATATATATACAGCTCATGCAGCTTAATATTAATAAAACAAACAACCCAATAGAAAAATGGGCAGAAGATCTAAAGAGACGTTTCTTCAAAGAAGACACAGAGATGGCCAAGACGCACATGAAAAGCTGCTCAACATCACTAATTATTAGAGAAATGCAAATCAAAACTACAATGAGGTAAGACCTCACACCTGTTAGAATCGGCATCAACAGATAATCTACAAACAAATTCTGGGAAGGGTGTGGACAAAAGGAACCCTCTTCCGCTATTGGTGGGAATGTAAATTGATACACTCACTATGGAGAACAGTATGGAGGTTCCTTTAAAAAAGTAAAAAGAGAATTACCATAGGATACAGCAATCCCACTTCTGGGCATATACCCAGAGAAAACCATAAATCACAAAGACACATTCACCATAATGTTCATTGCAGCACTATTTACAATAGCCAGGTAATGGAAGCAACCTAAATGCCCACAGACAGACGAATGGATAAAGATGTGGTACATATATAAAATGGAATATTACTCAGCCATATAAAGGAATGAAACTGAGTCATTTGTAGAGAAGTTGATGGATCTAGAGACTGTCATACAGAGTGAAGTAAGTCAGAAAGAGAAAAACAAATATTGTATATTAATGCCTATATGTGGAACCTAGAAAAATGCTACAGATGAACTGGTTTGCAGGGCAGAAATAGAGACACAGAGGTAGAGAACAAACGTATCGACACAAAGTGGGGGAAGCCAAGGGGTGGTGGTGGTGGGATGAGTTGGGAGATTGGGATTGACCTGTATACATGTCTGTGCATAAAATAGATAACTAATAATAACCTAGTGTATAAAAAAATAAATAAAATTAAATTTCAAAATTTTTAAAAATAAAATGTAAAAATAAAACTGAAAAAAAGTTCTTCCATTCACACTGATGTATTTATAAGTATGAATTATTTCCATGCTTATATCTATAAATACATAAAAGAGGAATAAAATCTAACTTCAACCAAAAAAGAAAAAAAAAACTGAACCTAACAGTTATACAGAGGAAAACAGTACCAAGGCACTTGCTCCAGGGGTAAACAATTCTGAAATTGGTCAGAAGTGGGGAATCATCTACCATACAGCCAGCAGCCCCGCCCGCCGACGCAAGGAGCGTCCTTATTGCAAAGCTGGGGGACCGTGCCGAGGCCTCTGTGAGTAAACGTGAGCTGAGCCCCAGGCCAGCTGCTGCTGAACTGTTCCCACCCTTCCCAGGTGAAACACCTGAATATGTACAAGGGCATGAAAGCCTAGAGGAAGGGCCGTGGAGCCACACCAGCGAAAGCACGCAGGCCAACTTGGTACCTGCAGGTCAGCCAGGATGTTCCTGGCCACGGGCGCTCTTCTGGAAGTTTTCCATTGCCCTGCCTGAGATACCCCTCCTGTCCCGGCCCCCACTCCTGTTTTTCCTTACTCACCTCAGCCCGGAGAGATACTCCAGTGGAAGTTATGGGTGACACATCCTCTTCTTTACAGGTGGCAGCCTGGCAACTCCTGCAGAAAGTCCAGCAGAGCCCCACTCACACCGGGCCACCCACAAAGCCTTGGACCCTCACACCCTCCCACCAGCACAGCCCCGAGACTGCTGCCGGGGCAGAGAATATGGAGTCAGGCACAGCTGCAGGGGCTATTGCTGCCTGGAGTGCTGTTTATATTGACCTCAACCCAGGCACACCTGGGGAGGGCTTGCCGGCAGGGTCAGGCTGCCCAGGTCAGCTAATCCTCAGCCCTCAGGGAATCACATTTCAGAAAATGGACCTCGCTAAGACAGAATATTCGCCAAGGAAAAGAAGAACACAATGCCATTTGCAGCACCGTAGATGTGTCTAGAGGTAATCACGTGACTTGGAGTAAGTCAGAAAGTGAAAGACACATATCATATCATATCACTTATAGGTGTTACCTATAAATTGATACCAGGGCAGATATTTCCACGGAGAAAGGCAATCACAGATTCATTAAACAAACTTATGGTTCACCAAAGGAAAGGTGAGAGGATTGAATTCATTACGATATTGGGGTTAACAGACATATACAAATACAGTAGACGTATATAATCACCAAAGACCTACGGAGTAGCAAGAGAAGACTACTCATCATTCTGTCATAACGAACATGGGAAAAGAATCCCAGGAAGAACAGACATATGTATATGTGTAAAAGAACCACCTCTTGCACACCTACAACAAGCTAAACGTTGTACTCAAACTTGCTGTAATAAAAATAAAAAATTAAATTAAAAACACGAACAAGAATTAGTGAGAAAAACTTGAGGGGCTTTCTCCTGGTACATTCCGTTCTACATTCCAATCTAGAACGCGACTTCCATTGAGGCTCTGCTGCCCTAGTAACCAGATTTGGTAAGGGAGAACTGCTGCCACCTTGTGGCCGTTTCACACAACAGCAGCTTTAATCCCAGCGCTAATGGTCAGTGGATATTCCAAATCATTACAGGCCTGTAAATGACACCTGCCCTGAAAACAAATCCTGGGGTCATATATCGACCAAAAAATTCAAAAGACGTCCATATTTCAAAACGACAGTTTCAAGAGGCATATTTCACGCACATTAGTGTTCTGATTCTTTTGCTTTCTTTCTTTCTTTGTTAAAAAAACGGGAATGGAAAAAGGTAACCCTCAGAAGGGGCGAAAACGTCCACAAACGAATCAATGGACAAAGGTTTAATCTCCAATATATATATACAGCTCATGCAGCTTAATATTAATACAACAAACAACCCAATACAAAAATCCGCAGAAGATCTAAATAGACGTTTCTTCAAAGAAGACAGAGAGATGGCCAAGACGCACATGAAAAGCTGCTCAACATCACTAATTATTAGAGAAATGCAAATCAAAACTACAATGAGGTAAGACCTCACACCTGTTAGAATCGGCATCATCAGATAATTTACAAACAACAAATTCTGGGGAGGGTGTGGACAAAAGGAACCCTCTTCCGTATTGGTGGGAATGTAAATTGATACAGTCACTATGGAGAACAGTATGGAGGTTCCTTTAAAAAACTAAAAAGAGAATTACCATAGGATCCAGCAATCCCACTTCTGGGCATATACCCAGAGAAAACCATAAATCACAGAGACACATTCACCACAATGTTCATTGCAGCACTATTTACAATAGCCAGGTAATGGAAGCAACCTAAATGCCCACAGACAGACGAATGGATAAAGATGTGGTACATATATAAAATGGAATATTACTCAGCCATAAAAAGGAATGAAACTGGGTCATTTGTAGAGAAGTTGATGGATCTAGAGACTGTCATACAGAGTGAAGTAAGTCAGAAAGAGAAAAACAAATATTGTATATTAATGCCTATATGTGGAACCTAGAAAAATGCTACAGATGAACTGGTTTGCAAGGCAGAAATAGAGACACAGAGGTAGAGAACAAACGTATCGACACAAAGTGGGGGAAGCCATGGGGTGGTGGTGGTGGGATGAGTTGGGAGATTGGGATTGACCTGTATACATGTCTATGCATAAAATAGATATCTAATAATAACCTAGTGTATAAAAAAATAAATAAAATTAAATTTCAAAATTTTTAAAAATAAAATGTAAAAATAAAACAGAAATAAAGTTCTTCCATTCACACTGATGTATTTATAAGAATCAATTATTTCCATGCTTATATCTATAAATACATAAAAGAGGAATAAAATCTAACTTGAAGCAAAAAAGAAAAAAAAAACTGAACCTAACAGTTATACAGAGGAAAACACTACCAAGGCACTTGCTCCAGTGGTAAACAATTCTGAAATTGGTCAGAGGTGGGGAATCATCTCCCATAGAGCCAGCAGCCCCACCCGCCCACGCAAGGAGCATCCTTATTGCAAAGCTGGGGGACCGTGCCGAGGCCTCTGTGAGTAAACGTGAGCTGAGCCCCAGGCCAGCTGCTGCTGAACTGTTCCCACCCTTCCCAGGTGAAACACCTGAATATGTACAAGGGCTTGAAAGCCTAGAGGAAGGGCCATGGAGCCACACCAGCGACAGCACGCAGGCCACCTTGGTGCCTGCAGGTCAGCCAGGATGGCCCTGGCCACGGGCGCTCTTCTGGAAGCTTTCCATTGCCCTGCCTGAGATACCCCTCCTGTCCCGGCCCCCACTCCTTTTTTTCCTTCCTCACCTCAGCCCGGAGAGATATTCCAGTGGAAGTTATGGGTGACACATCGTCTTCTTTACAGGTGGCAGCCTGGCAACTCCTGCAGAAAGTCCAGCAGAGCCCCACTCACACCGGGCCACCCACAAAGCCGTGGACCCTCACACCCTCCCACCAGCACAGCCCCGAGACTGCTGACGGGGCAGAGAATATGGAGTCAGGCACAGCTGCAGGGGCTATTGCTGCCTGGAGTGCTGTTTATATTGACCTCAACCCAGGCACACCTGGGGAGGGCTTGCCGGCAGGGTCAGGCTGCCCAGGTCAGCTAATCCTCAGCCCTCAGGGAATCACATTGCAAAAAATGGACCTCGCTAAGACTGAATATTTGCCAAGGAAAAGAAGCACACAATGCCATTTGCAGCACCGTAGATGAGTCTAGAGGTAATCACGTGACTTGGAGTAAGTCAGAAAGTGAAAGACACATATCATATCATATCACTTATAGGTGTTACCTATAAATTGATACCAGGGCAGATATTTCCACGGAGAAGGGCAATCACAGATTCATTAAACAAACTTATGGTTCACCAAAGGAAAGGTGTGAGGATTGAATTCATTACGATATTGGGGTTAACAGACATATACAAACACAGTAGACATATATAATCACCAAAGACCTACGGAGTACCAAGAGAAGACTACTCAACATTCTGTCATAACGTACATGGGAAAAGGATCCCAGGAAGAACAGACATATGTATATGTGTAAAAGAACCACCTCTTGCACACCTACAACAAGCTAAACGTTGTACTCAAACTTGCTGTAATAAAAAATAAAAAATTAAATTAAAAACACGAACAAGAAGTTGTGAGACAAACTGGAGGGGCTTTCTCCTGGCACATTCCGTTCTAAATTCCAATCTAGGACGCGAATTCCATTGAGGCTCTGCTGCCTAGTAACCAGATTTGGTAAGGGAGAACTGCTGCCACCTTGTGGCCGTTTCACACAACAGCAGCTTTAATCCCAGCGCTAATGGTCAGTGGATATTCCAAATCATTACAGGCCTGTAAATGACACCTGCCCTGAAAACAAATCCTGGGGTCATATATCGACCAAAAAATTCAAAAGACGTCCATATTTCAAAACGACAGTTGCAAGAGGCATATTTCACGCACATTAGTGTTCTGATTCTTTTGCTTTCTTTCTTTCTTTGTTAAAAAAACGGGAATGGAAAAAGGTAACCCTCAGAAGGGGCGAAAACGTCCACAAACGAATCAATGGACAAAGGTTTAATCTCCAATATATATATACAGCTCATGCAGCTTAATATTAATACAACAAACAACCCAATACAAAAATGCGCAGAAGATCTAAATAGACGTTTCTTCAAAGAAGACACAGAGATGGCCAAGACGCACATGAAAAGCTGCTCAACATCACTAATTATTAGAGAAATGCAAATCAAAACTACAATGAGGTAAGACCTCACACCTGTTAGAATCGGCATCATCAGATAATCTACAAACAACAAATTCTGGGGAGGGTGTGGACAAAGGAACCCTCTTCCGCTATTGGTGGGAATGTAAATTCATACAGTCACTATTGGGAACAGTATGGAGGTTCCTTTAAAAAACTAAAAACAGAATTACCATAGGATCCAGCAATCCCACTGCTGGGCATATACCCAGAGAAAACCATAAATCACAAAGACACATTCACCACAATGTTCATTGCAGCACTATTTACAATAGCCAGGTAATGGAAGCAACCTAAATGCCCACAGACAGACGAATGGATAAAGATGTGGTACATATATAAAATGGAATATTACTCAGCCATAAAAAGGAATGAAACTGGGTCATTTGTAGAGAAGTTGATGGATCTAGAGACTGTCATAGAGTGAAGTAAGTCAGAAAGAGTAAAACAAATATTGTATATTAATGCCTATATGTGGAACCTAGAAAAATGGTACAGATGAACAGGTTTGTAGGGCAGAAATAGAGACACAGAGGTAGAGAACAAACGTATCGACACAAAGTGGGGGAAGCCATGGGGTGGTGGTGGTGGGATGAGTTGGGAGATTGGGATTGACCTGTATACATGTCTATGCATAAAATAGATAACTAATAATAACCTACTGTATAAAAAAAATAAATAAAATTAAATTTCAAATATTTTAAATATAAAATGTAAAAATAAAACAGAAAAAATGTTCTTCCATTCACACTGATGTATTTATAAGAATGAATTATTTCCATGCTTATATCTATAAATACATAAAAGAGGAATAAAATCTAACTTGAACCAAAAAAGAAAAAAAAACTGAACCTAACAATTATACACAGGAAAACACTACCAAGGCACTTGCTCCAGGGGTAAACAATTCTGAAATTGGTCAGAGGTGGGGAATCATCTCCCATAGAGCCAGCAGCCCCGCCCACCCACGCAAGGAGCGTCCTTATTGCAAAGCTGGGGGACCATGCCGAGGCCTCTGAGAGTAAACGTGAGCTAAGCCCCAGGCCAGCTGCTGCTGAACTGTTCCCACCCTTCCCAGGTGAAACACCTGAATATGTACAAGGGCTTGAAAGCCTAGAGGAAGGGCCGTGGAGCCACACCAGCGAAAGCACGCAGGCCAACTTGGTGCCTGCAGGTCAGCCAGGATGGTCCTGGCCACGGGCGCTCTTCTGGAATCTTTCCATTGCCCTGCCTGAGATACCCCTCCTGTCCCGGCCCCCACTCCTTTTTTTCCTTCCTCACCTCAGCCCGGAGAGACATTCCAGTGGAAGTTATGGGTGACACATCCTCTTCTTTACAGGTGGCAGCCTGGCAACTCCTGCCGAAAGTCCAGCAGAGCCCCACTCACACCGGGCCACCAACAAAGCCGTGGACCCTCACACCCTCCCACCAGCACAGACCCGAGACTGCTGACGGGGCAGAGAATATGGAGTCAGGCACAGCTGCAGGGGCTATTGCTGCCTGGAGTGCTGTTTATATTGAACTCAACCCAGGCACACCTGGGGAGGGCTTGCCGGCAGGGTCAGGCTGCCCAGGTCAGCTAATCCTCAGCCCTCAGGGAATCACATTGCAGAAAATGGACCTCGCTAAGACAGAATATTCGCCAAGGAAAAGAAGCACACAATGCGATTTGCAGCACCGTAGATGAGTCTAGAGGTAATCACGTGACTTGGAGTAAGTCAGAAAGTGAAAGACACATATCATATCATATCACTTATAGGTGTTACCTATAAATTGATACCAGGGCAGATATTTCCACGGAGAAGGGCAATCACAGATTCATTAAACAAACTTATGGTTCACCAAAGGAAAGGTGTGAGGATTGAATTCATTATGATATTGGGGTTAACAGACATATACAAACACAGTAGACGTATATAATCACCAAAGACCTACGGAGTACCAAGAGAAGACTACTCAACATTCTGTCATAACGTACATGGGAAAAGGATCCCAGGAAGAACAGACATATGTATATGTGTAAAAGAACCACCTCTTGCACACCTACAACAAGCTAAACGTTGTACTCAAACTTGCTGTAATAAAAAATAAAAAATTAAATTAAAAACACGAACAAGAATTAGTGAGAAAAACTTGAGGGGCTTTCTCCTTGTACATTCCGTTCTACATTCCAATCTATAACGCGACTTCCATTGAGTCTCTGCTGCCCTAGTAACCAGATTTGGTAAGGGAGAACTGCTGCCACCTTGTGGCCATTTCACAGAACAGCAGCTTTAATCCCAGCGCTAATGGTCAGTGGATATTCCAAATCATTACAGGCCTGTAAATGACACCTGCCCTGAAAACAAATCCTGGGGTCATATATCGACCAAAAAATTCAAAAGACGTCCATATTTCAAAACGACAGTTTCAAGAGGCATATTTCATGCACATTAGTGTTCTGCTTCTTTTGATTTCTTTCTTTCTTTGTTAAAAAAACGGGAATGGAAAAAGGCAACCTTCAGAATGGGCGCAAACTTTCACAAACGAATCAATGGACAAAGGTTTAATCTCCAATATATATAAACAGCTCATGCAGCTTAATATTAATAAAACAAACAACCCAATACAAAAATGGGCAGAAGATCTAAATAGACGTTTCTTCAAAGAAGACACAGAGATGGCCAAGACGCACATGAAAAGCTGCTCAACATCACTAATTATTAGAGAAATGCAAATCAAAACTACAATGAGGTAAGACCTCACACCTGTTAGAATCGGCATCATCAGATAATCTACAAACAACAAATTCTGGGGAGGGTGTGGACAAAAGGAACCCTCTTCCGCTATTGGTGGGAATGTAAATTGATACAGTCACTATGGAGAACAGTATGGAGATTCCTTTAAAAAACTAAAAAGAGAATTACCATAGGATCCAGCAATGCCACTTCTGGGCATATACCCAGAGAAAACCATAAATCAGAGACACATTCACCACAATGTTCATTGCAGCACTATTTACAATAGTCAGGTAATGGAAGCAAACTAAATGCCCACAGACAGACGAATGGATAAAGATGTGGTACATATATAAAATGGAATATTACTCAGCCATAAAAAGGAATGAAACTGAGTCATTTGTAGAGAAGTTGATGGATCTAGAGACTGTCATACAGAGTGAAGTAAGTCAGAAAGAGAAAAACAAATATTGTATATTAATGCCTATATGTGGAACCTAGAAAAATGCTACAGATGAACTGGTTTGCAGGGCAGAAATAGAGACACAGAGGTAGAGAACAAACGTATGGACACAAAGTGGGGGAAGCCATGGGGTGGTGGTGGTGGGATGAGTTGGGAGATTGGGATTGACCTGTATACATGTCTATGCATAAAATAGATAACTAATACTAACCTACTGTATAAAAAAAATAAATAAATAAAATTAAATTTCAAAAATTTTAAAAATAAATGTAAAAATAAAACAGAAAAAATGTTCTTCCATTCACACTGATGTATTTATAAGAATGAATTATTTCCATGCTTATATCTATAAATACATAAAAGAGGAATAAAATCTAACTTGAACCAAAAAAGAAAAAAAAAACTGAACCAAACAGTTATACAAAGTAAAACACTACCAAGGCACTTGCTCCAGTGGTAAACAATTCTGAAATTGGTCAGAGGTGGGGAATCATCTCCAATACAGCCAGCAGCCCCACCCGCCCACGCAAGGAGCGTCCTTATTGCAAAGCTGGGGGACCGTGCCGAGGCCTCTGTTAGTAAACGTGAGCTGAGCCCCAGGCCAGCTGCTGCTGAACTGTTCCCACCCTTCCCAGGTGAAACACCTGAATATGTACAAGGGCTTGAAAGCCTAGAGGAAGGGCCGTGGAGCCACACCAGCGAAAGCACGCAGGCCAACTTGGTGCCTGCAGGTCAGCCAGGATGGTCCTGGCCACGGGCGCTCTTCTGGAAGCTTTCCATTGCCCTACCTGAGATACCCCTCCTGTCCCGGCCCCCACTCCTTTTTTTCCTTCCTCACCTCAGCCCGGAGAGATACTCCAGTGGAAGTTATGGGTGACACATCCTCTTCTTTACAGGTGGCAGCCTGGCAACTCCTGCAGAAAGTCCAGCAGAGCCCCACTCACACCGGGCCACCCACAAAGCCGTGGACCTTCACACCCTCCCACCAGCACAGCCCCGAGACTGCTGACGGGGCAGAGAATATGGAGTCAGGCACAGATGCAGGGGCTATTGCTGCCTGGAGTGCTGTTTATATTGACCTCAACACAGGCACACCTGGGGAGGGCTTGCCGGCAGGGTCAGGCTGCCCAGGTCAGCTAATCCTCAGCCCTCAGGGAATCACATTGCAGAAAATGGACCTCGCTAAGACAGAATATTCGCCAAGGAAAAGAAGCACACAATGCCATTTGCAGCACCGTAGATGAGTCTCGAGGTAATCACGTGACTTGGAGAAAGTCAGAAAGTGAAAGACACATATCATATCATATCACTTATAGGTGTTACCTATAAATTGATACCAGGGCAGATATTTCCACGGAGAAGGGCAATCACAGATTCATTAAACAAACTTATGGTTCACCAAAGGAAAGGTGTGAGGATTGAATTCATTACGATATTGGGGTTAACAGACATATACAAACACAGTAGACGTATATATTCACCAAAGACCTACGGAGTACCAAGAGAAGACTACTCAACATTCTGTCATAACGAACATGGGAAAAGGATCCCAGGAAGAACAGACATATGTATATGTGTAAAAGAACCACCTCTTGCACACCTACAACAAGCTAAACGTTGTACTCAAACTTGCTGTAATAAAAAATAAAAAATTAAATTAAAAACACGAACAAGAAGTAGTGAGACAAACTTGAGGGGCTTTCTCCTGGCACATTCCGTTCTACATTCCAATCTAGAACGC
Organism: Mesoplodon bidens; assembly: GCF_964165515.1. Lineage (NCBI taxonomy): Eukaryota > Metazoa > Chordata > Mammalia > Artiodactyla > Ziphiidae > Mesoplodon > Mesoplodon bidens. The sequence continues at coordinate 10,326 of NW_027672042.1, read as the reverse complement.
GACTTCCATTGAGGCTCTGCTGACCTAGTAACCAGATTTGGTAAGGGAGAACTGCTGCCACCTTGTGGCCGTTTCACAGAACAGCAGCTTTAATCCCAGCGCTAATGGTCAGTGGATATTCCAAATCATTACAGGCCTGTAAATGACACCTGCCCTGAAAACAAATCCTGGGGTCATATATCGACCAAAAAATTCAAAAGACGTCCATATTTCAAAACGACAGTTTCAAGAGGCATATTTCACGCACATTAGTGTTCTGATTCTTTTGCTTTCTTTCTTTCTTTGTTAAAAAACGGGAATGGAAAAAGGCAACCCACAGAATGGGCGAAAACGTTCACAAACGAATCAATGGACAAAGGTTTAATCTCCAATACATATAAACAGCTCATGCAGCTTAATATTAATAAAACAAACAACCCAATAGAAAAATGGGCAGAAGCTCTAAATAGACGTTTCTTCAAAGAAGACACAGAGATGGCCAAGACGCACATGAAAAGCTGCTCAACATCACTAATTATTAGAGAAATGCAAATCAAAACTACAATGAGGTAAGACCTCTCACCTGTTAGAATCGGCATCAACAGATAATCTACAAACAAATTCTGGGAAGGGTGTGGACAAAAGGAACCCTCTTCCGCTATTGGTGGGAATGTAAATTGATACACTCACTATGGAGAACAGTATGGAGGTTCCTTTAAAAAAGTAAAAAGAGAATTACCATAGGATACAGCAATCCCACTTCTGGGCATATACCCAGAGAAAACCATAAATCACAAAGAAACATTCACCATAATGTTCATTGCAGCACTATTTACAATAGCCAGGTAATGGAAGCAACCTAAATGCCCACAGACAGACGAATGGATAAAGATGTGGTACATATATAAAATGGAATATTACTCAGCCATAAAAAGGAATGAAACTGAGTCATTTGTAGAGAAGTTGATGGATCTAGAGACTGTCATACAGAGTGAAGTAAGTCAGAAAGAGAAAAACAAATATTGTATATTAATGCCTATATGTGGAACCTAGAAAAATGCTACAGATGAACAGGTTTGCAGGGCAGAAATAGAGACACAGAGGTAGAGAACAAACGTATCGACACAAAGTGGGGGAAGCCAAGGGGTGGTGGTGGTGGGATGAGTTGGGAGATTGGGATTGACCTGTATACATGTCTATGCATAAAATAGATAACTAATAATAACCTAGTGTATAAAAAAATAAATAAAATTAAATTTCAAAATTTTTAAAAATAAAATGTAAAAATAAAACAGAAAAAAAGTTCTTCCATTCACACTGATGTATTTATAAGTATGAATTATTTCCATGCTTATATCTATAAATACATAAAAGAGGAATAAAATCTAACTTAAACCAAAAAAGGAAAAAAAAATACTGAACCTAACAGTTATACAGAGGAAAACACTACCAAGGCACTTGCTCCAGGGTTAAACAATTCTGAAATTGGTCAGAGGTGGGGAATCATCTCCCATACAGCCAGCAGCCCCACCCGCCCACGCAAGGAGCGTCCTTATTGCAAAGCTGGGGGACAGTGCCGAGGCCTCTGTGAGTAAACGTGAGCTGAGCCCCAGGCCAGCTGCTGCTGAACTGTTCCCACCCTTCCCAGGTGAAACACCTGAATATGTACAAGGGCTTGAAAGCCTAGAGGAAGGGCCGTGGAGCCACACCAGCGAAAGCATGCAGGCCATCTTGGTACCTGCAGGTCAGCCAGGATGGTCCTGGCCACGGGCGCTCTTCTGGAAGTTTTCCATTGCCCTGCCTGAGATACCCCTCCTGTCCCGGCCCCCACTCCTTTTTTTCCTTACTCACCTCAGCCCGGAGAGATACTCCAGTGGAAGTTATGGGAGACACATCCTCTTCTTTACAGGTGGCAGACTGGCAACTCCTGCAGAAAGTCCAGCAGAGCCCCACTCACACCGGGCCACCCACAAAGCCTTGGACCCTCACACCCTCCCACCAGCAGAGCCCCGAGACTGCTGCCGGGGCAGAGAATATGGAGTCAGGCACAGCTGCAGGGGCTATTGCTGCCTGGAGTGCTGTTTATATTGACCTCAACCCAGGCACACCTGGGGAGGGCTTGCCGCCAGGGTCAGGCTGCCCAGCTCAGCTAATCCTCAGCCCTCAGGGAATCACATTGCAGAAAATGGACCTCGCTAAGACAGAATATTAGCCAAGGAAAAAAAGCACACAATGCCATTTGCAGCACCGTAGATGATTCTAGAGGTAATCACGTAACTTGGAGTAAGTCAGAAAGTGAAAGACACATATCATATCATATCACTTATAGGTGTTACCTATAAATTGATACGAGGGCAAATATTTCCACGGAGAAAGGCAATCACAGATTCATTAAACAAACTTATGGTTCACCAAAGGAAAGGTGAGAGGATTGAATTCATTACGATATTGGGGTTAACAGACATATACAAACACAGTAGACGTATATAATCACCAAAGACCTACGGAGTACCAAGAGAAGACTACTCAACATTCTGTCATAACGAACATGGGAAAAGGATCCCAGGAAGAACAGACATATGCATATGTGTAAAAGAACCACCTCTTGCACACCTACAACAAGCTAAACGTTGTACTCAAACTTGCTGTAATAAAAATAGAAAATTAAATTAAAAACACGAACAAGAATTAGTGAGAAAAACTTGAGGGGCTTTCTCCTGGTACATTCCGTTCTACATTCCAATCTAGAACGCGACTTCCATTGAGGCTCTGCTGCCCTAGCAACCAGATTTGGTAAGGGAGAACTGCTGCCACCTTGTCGCCGTTTCACACAACAGCAGCTTTAATCCCAGCGCTTATGGTCAGTGGATATTCCAAATCATTACAGGCCTGTAAATGACACCTGCCCTGAAAACAAATCCTGGGGTCATATATCGACCAAAAAATTCAAAAGACGTCCATATTTCAAAACGACAGTTTCAAGAGGCATATTTCACTCACATTAGTGTTCTGATTCTTTTGCTTTCTTTCTTTCTTTGTTAAAAAAATGGGAATGGAAAAAGGTAACACTCAGAAGGGGCGAAAACGCTCAAAAAAACGAATCAATGGACAAAGGTTTAAACTCCAGTATATATATACAGCTCATGCAGCTTAATATTAATACAACGAACAACCCAATACAAAAATGGGCAGAAGATCTAAATAGACGTTTCTTCAAAGAAGACACAGAGATGGCCAAGACGCACATGAAAAGCTGCTCAACATCACTAATTATTAGAGAAATGCAAATCAAAACTACAATGAGGTAAGACCTCACACCTGTTAGAATCGGCATCATCAGATAATCTACAAACAACAAATACTGGGGAGGGTGTGGACAAAAGGACCCCTCTTCCGCTATTGGTGGGAATGTAAATTGATACAGTCACTATGGAGAACAGTATGGAGGTTCCTTTAAAAAACTAAAAACAGAATTACAATAGGATCCAGCAATCCCACTTCTTGGCATATACCCAGAGAAAACCATAAATCACAGAGACACATTCACCAAAATGTTCATTGCAGCACTATTTACAATAGCCAGTTAATGGAAGCAACCTAAATGCCCACAGACAGACGAATGGATAAAGATGTGGTACATATATAAAATGGAATATTACTCAGCCATAAAAAGGAATGAAACTGGGTCATTTGTAGAGAAGTTGATGGATCTAGAGACTGTCATACAGAGTGAAGTAAGTCAGAAAGAGAAAAACAAATATTGTATATTAATGCCTATATGTGGAACCTAGAAAAATGCTACAGATGAACTGGTTTGCAGGGCAGAAATAGAGACACAGAGGTAGAGAATAAATGTATGGACACAAAGTGGGGGAAGCCATGGGGTGGTGGTGGTGGGATGAGTTGGGAGATTGGGATTGACCTGTATACATGTCTATGCATAAAATAGATAACTAATAATAACCTACTGTATAAAAAAAAAATAAAATTAAATTTCAAAAATTTTGAAAATAAAATGTAAAAATAAAACAGAAAAAATGTTCTTCCATTCACAGTGATGTAATTATAAGAATGAATTATTTCCATGCTTATATCCATATATACATAAAAGAGGAATAAAATCTAACTTCTACCAAAAAAGATAAAAAAAACTGAATCTAACAGTTATTTAGAGGAAAACACTACCAAGGCACTTGCTCCAGTGGTAAACAATTCTGAAATTGGTCAGAGGTGGGGAATCATCTCCCATAGAGCCAGCAGCCCCGCCCGCCCACGCAAGGAGCGTCCTTATTGCAAAGCTGGGGGACCGTGCCGAGGCCTCTGTGAGTAAACGTGAGCTGAGCCCCAGGCCAGCTGCTGCTGAACTGTTCCCACCCTTCCCAGGTGAAACATCTGAATATGTACAAGGGCTTGAAAGCCTAGAGGAAGGGCCGTGGAGCCACACCAGCGACAGCACGCAGGCCACCTTGGTGCCTGCAGGTCAGCCAGGATGGTCCTGGCCACGGGCGCTCTTCTGGAAGTTTTCCATTGCCCTGCCTGAGATACCCCTCCTGTCCCGGCCCCCACTCCTTTTTTTCCTTACTCACCTCAGCCCGGAGAGATACTCCAGTGGAAGTTATGGGTAAGAAATCATCTTCTTTACAGGTGGCACACTGGCAACTCCTGCAGAAAGTCCAGCAGAGGCCCACTCACACCAGGCCACCCACAAAGCCTTGGACCCTCACACCCTCCCACCAGCACAGCCCCGAGACTGATGCCGGGGCAGAGAATATGGAGTCAGGCACAGCTGCAGGGGCTATTGCTGCCTGGAGTGCTGTTTATATTGACCTCAACCCAGGCACACCTGGGGAGGGCTTGCCGGCAGGGTCAGGCTGCCCAGGTCAGCTAATCCTCAGCCCTCAGGGAATCACATTGCAGAAAATGGACCTCGCTAAGACAGAATATTCGCCATGAAAAGAAGCACACAATGCCATTTGCAGCACCATAGATGAGTCTAGAGGTAATCACGTGACTTTGAGTAAGTCAGAAAGTGAAAGACACATATCATATCATATCACTTATAGGTGTTACCTATAAATTGATACCAGGGCAGATATTTCCACGGAGAAGGGCAATCACAGATTCATTAAACAAACTTATGGTTCACCAAAGGAAAGGTGTGAGGATTGAATTCATTACGATATTGGGGTTAACAGACATATACAAACACAGTAGACATATATAATCACCAAAGACCTACAGAGAACCAAGAGAAGACTACTCAACATTCTGTCATAACGTACATGGGAAAAGGATCCCAGGAAGAACAGACATATGTATATGTGTAAAAGAACCACCTCTTGCACACCTACAACAAGCTAAACGTTGTACTCAAACTTGCTGTAATAAAAAATAAAAAATTAAATTAAAAACACGAACAAGAAGTAGTGAGACAAACTTGAGGGGCTTTCTCCTGGCACATTCCGTTCTACATTCCAATCTAGAACGCGACTTCCATTGAGGCTCTGCTGCCCTAGTAACCAGATTTGGTAAGGGAGAACTGCTGCCACCTTGTGGCCGTTTCACACAACAGCAGCTTTAATCCCAGCATAATGGTCAGTGGATATTCCAAATCATTACAGGCCTGTAAATGACACCTGCCCTGAAAACAAATCCTGGGGTCATATATCGACCAAAAAATTCAAAAGACGTCCATATTTCAAAACGACAGTTTCAAGAGGCATATTTCACGCACATTAGTGTTCTGATTCTTTTGCTTTCTTTCTTTCTTTGTTAAAGAAACGGGAACGGAAAAAGGTAACCCTCAGAAGGGGCGAAAACGTTCACAAACGAATCAATGGATAAAGGTTTAATCTCCAATATATATATACAGCTCATGCAGCTTAATATTAATAAAACAAACAACCCAATACAAAAATGGGCAGAAGATCTAAATAGACGTTTCTTTAAAGAAGACACAGAGATGGCCAAGACGCACATGAAAAGCTGCTCAACATCACTAATTATTAGAGAAATGCAAATCAAAACTACAATGAGGTAAGACCTCACACCTGTTAGAATCGGCATCATCAGATAATCTACAAACAAATTCTGGGAAGTGTGTGGACAAAAGGAACCCTCTTCCGCTATTGGTGGGAATGTAAATTGATACAGTCACTATGGAGAACAGTATGGAGGTTCCTTTAAAAAACTAAAAAGAGAATTACCATAGGATCCAGCAATCCCACTTCTGGGCATATACCCAGAGAAAACCATAAATCACAGAGACACATTCACCACAATGTTCATTGCAGCACTATTTACAATAGCCAGGTAATGGAAGCAACCTAAATGCCCACAGACAGACCAATGGATAATGATGTGGTACATATATAAAATGGAATATTACTCAGCCATAAAAAGGAATGAAACTGAGTCATTTGCAGAGAAGTTGATGGATCTAGAGACTGTCATACAGAGTGAAGTAAGTCAGAAAGAGAAAAACAAATATTGTATATTAATGCCTATATGTGGAACCTAGAAAAATGCTACAGATGAACTGGTTTGCAGGGCAGAAATAGAGACACAGAGGTAGAGAACAAACGTATCTTCACAAAGTGGGGGAAGCCAAGGGGTGGTGGTGGTGGGATGAGTTGGGAGATTGGGATTGACCTGTATACATGTCTATGCATAAAATAGATAACTAATAATAACCTAGTGTATAAAAAAATAAATAAAATTAAATTTCAAAATTTTTAAAAATAAAATGTAAAAATAAAACAGAAAAAAAGTTCTTCCATTCACACTGATGTATTTATAAGAATGAATTATTTCCATGCTTATATCTATAAATACATAAAAGAGGAATAAAATCTAACTTCAACCAAAAAAGAAAAAAAAAACTGAACCTAACAGTTATACAGAGGAAAACACTACCAAGGCACTTGCTCCAGGGGTAAACAATTCTGAAATTGGTCAGAAGTGGGGAATCATCTACCATACAGCCAGCAGCCCCGCCCGCCCACGCAAGGAGCGTCCTTATTGCAAAGCTGGGGGACCGTGCCGAGGCCTCTGTGAGTAAACGTGAGCTGAGCCCCAGGCCAGCTGCTGCTGAACTGTTCCCACCCTTCCCAGGTGAAACACCTGAATATGTACAAGGGCTTGAAAGCCTAGAGGAAGGGCCGTGGAGCCACACCAGCGAAAGCACGCAGGCCAACTTGGTACCTGCAGGTCAGCCAGGATGGTCCTGGCCACGGGCGCTCTTCTGGAAGTTTTCCATTGCCCTGCCTGAGATACCCCTCCTGTCCCGGCCCCCACTCCTGTTTTTCCTTACTCACCTCAGCCCGGAGAGATACTCCAGTGGAAGTTATGGGTGACACATCCTCTTCTTTAGAGGTGGCAGCCTGGCAACTCCTGCAGAAAGTCCAGCAGAGCCCCACTCACACCGGGCCACCCACAAAGCCTTGGACCCTCACACCCTCCCACCAGCACAGCCCCGAGACTGCTGCCGGGGCAGAGAATATGGAGTCAGGCACAGCTGCAGGGGCTATTGCTGCCTGGAGTGCTGTTTATATTGACCTCAACCCAGGCACACCTGGGGAGGGCTTGCCGGCAGGGTCAGGCTGCCCAGGTCAGCTAATCCTCAGCCCTCAGGGAATCACATTGCAGAAAATGGACCTCGCTAAGACAGAATATTCGCCAAGGAAAAGAAGAACACAATGCCATTTGCAGCACCGTAGATGAGTCTAGAGGTAATCACGTGACTTGGAGTAAGTCAGAAAGTGAAAGACACATATCATATCATATCACTTATAGGTGTTACCTATAAATTGATACCAGGGCAGATATTTCCACGGAGAAAGGCAATCACAGATTCATTAAACAAACTTATGGTTCACCAAAGGAAAGGTGAGAGGATTGAATTCATTACGATATTGGGGTTAACAGACATATACAAACACAGTAGACGTATATAATCACCAAAGACCTACGGAGTAGCAAGAGAAGACTACTCATCATTCTGTCATAACGAACATGGGAAAAGAATCCCAGGAAGAACAGACATATGTATATGTGTAAAAGAACCACCTCTTGCACACCTACAACAAGCTAAACGTTGTACTCAAACTTGCTGTAATAAAAATAAAAAATTAAATTAAAAACACGAACAAGAATTAGTGAGAAAAACTTGAGGGGCTTTCTCCTGGTACATTCCGTTCTACATTCCAATCTAGAACGCGACTTCCATTGAGGCTCTGCTGCCCTAGTAACCAGATTTGGTAAGGGAGAACTGCTGCCACCTTGTGGCCGTTTCACACAACAGCAGCTTTAATCCCAGCGCTAATGGTCAGTGGATATTCCAAATCATTACAGGCCTGTAAATGACACCTGCCCTGAAAACAAATCCTGGGGTCATATATCGACCAAAAAATTCAAAAGACGTCCATATTTCAAAACGACAGTTTCAAGAGGCATATTTCACGCACATTAGTGTTCTGATTCTTTTGCTTTCTTTCTTTCTTTGTTAAAAAAACGGGAATGGAAAAAGGTAACCCTCAGAAGGGGCGAAAACGTCCACAAACGAATCAATGGACAAAGGTTTAATCTCCAATATATATATACAGCTCATGCAGCTTAATATTAATACAACAAACAACCCAATACAAAAATCCGCAGAAGATCTAAATAGACGTTTCTTCAAAGAAGACACAGAGATGGCCAAGACGCACATGAAAAGCTGCTCAACATCACTAATTATTAGAGAAATGCAAATCAAAACTACAATGAGGTAAGACCTCACACCTGTTAGAATCGGCATCATCAGATAATTTACAAACAACAAATTCTGGGGAGGGTGTGGACAAAAGGAACCCTCTTCCGTATTGGTGGGAATGTAAATTGATACAGTCACTATGGAGAACAGTATGGAGGTTCCTTTAAAAAACTAAAAAGAGAATTATCATAGGATCCAGCAATCCCACTTCTGGGCATATACCCAGAGAAAACCATAAATCACAGAGACACATTCACCACAATGTTCATTGCAGCACTATTTACAATAGCCAGGTAATGGAAGCAACCTAAATGCCCACAGACAGACGAATGGATAAAGATGTGGTACATATATAAAATGGAATATTACTCAGCCATAAAAAGGAATGAAACTGGGTCATTTGTAGAGAAGTTGATGGATCTAGAGACTGTCATACAGAGTGAAGTAAGTCAGAAAGAGAAAAACAAATATTGTATATTAATGCCTATATGTGGAACCTAGAAAAATGCTACAGATGAACTGGTTTGCAGGGCAGAAATAGAGACACAGAGGTAGAGAACAAACGTATCGACACAAAGTGGGGGAAGCCATGGGGTGGTGGTGGTGGGATGAGTTGGGAGATTGGGATTGACCTGTATACATGTCTATGCATAAAATAGATAACTAATAATAAACTACTGTATAAAAAAATAAAGAAAATTAAATTTCAAAAATTTTAAAAATAAAATGTAAAAATAAAACAGAAAAAAAGTTCTTCCATTCACACTGATGTATTTATAAGAATGAATTATTTCCATGCTTATATCCATAAATACATAAAAGAGGAATAAAATCTAACTTGAAACAAAAAAGAAAAATAAAACTGAACCTAACAGTTATACAGAGGAAAACACTACCAAGGCACTTGCTCCAGTGGTAAACAATTCTGAAATTGGTCAGAGGTGGGGAATCATCTCCCATACAGCCAGCAGCCCCGCCCACACACGCAAGGAGTGTCCTTATTGCAAAGCTGGGGGACCGTGCGGAGGCCTCTGTGAGTAAACGTGAGCTGAGCCCCAGGCCAGCTGCTGCTGAAGTGTTCCCACCCTTCCCAGGTGAAACACCTGAATATGTACAAGGGCTTGAAAGACTAGAGGAAGGGCCGTTGAGCCACACCAGCGACAGCACGCAGGCCACCTTGGTGCCTGTAGGTCAGCCAGGATGGTCCTGGCCACGGGCGCTCTTCTGGAAGCTTTCCATTGCCCTGCCTGAGATACCACTCCTGTCCCGGCCCCCACTCCTTTTTTTCCTTCCTCACCTCAGCCCGGAGAGATATTCCAGTGGAAGTTATGGGTGACACATCCTCTTCTTTACAGGTGGCAGCCTGGCAACCCCTGCAGAAAGTCCAGCAGAGCCCCACTCACACCGGGCCACCCACAAAGCCGTGGACCCTCACACCCTCCCACCAGCACAGCCCCGAGACTGCTGACGTGGCAGAGAATATGGAGTCAGGCACAGCTGCAGGGGCTATTGCTGCCTGGATTGCTGTTTATATTGACCTCAACCCAGGCACACCGGGGGAGGGCTTGCCAGCAGGGTCAGGCTGCCCAGGTCAG